>NW_027448884.1:0-10000 GCF_030867145.1 Opisthocomus hoazin
TGCCGCCAGAACGGGTAGACCTGGCATCCCTGCCGGCAAAACGGGTAGACCTGGTCTCCCTGCCGGTAAATGGGTAGACCTGGTCTCCCTGCAGGTAAAACGGGTAGACCTGTTATCCCTGCCGGCAAAACGGGTAGACCTGGTCTCCCTGCAGCCAGAACGGGTAGACCTGGTCTCCCTGCCGGCAAAACGGGTAGACCTGGTCTCCCTGCCGGCAAAAAGGGTAGACCTGTTCTCCCTGCCGCCAGAACGGGTAGACCTGGCATCCCTGCCGGTAAATGGGTAGACCTGGTCTCCCTGCCGGCAATATGGGTAGACCTGGCCTCCCTGCAGCCAGAACGGGTAGACCTGGCATCCCTGCCGGTAAATGGGTAGACCTGGCATCCCTGCCGGTAAAACGGGTAGACCTGGCATCCCTGCCGGCAATACGGGTAGACCTGGTCTCCCTGCCGCTAGAACGGGTAGACCTGGCATCCCTGCCGGTAAAACGGGTAGACCTGGCCTCCCTGCCGGCAATACGGGTAGACCTGGCCTCCCTGCCGGTAAAACGGGTAGACCTGGCCTCCCTGCCGGCAGAACGGGTAGACCTGGTCTCCCTGCAGGAAAAACGGGTAGACCTGGTCTCCCTGCAGCCAGAACGGGTAGACCGGGCATCCCTGCCGGTAAATGGGTAGACCTGGCATACCTGCCGGTAAAACGGGTAGACCTGGCATCCCTGCCGGCAGAACGGGTAGACCTGGTCTCCCTGCCGCCAGAAGGGGTAGACCTGTCCTCCCTGCGGACAGAGCGGGTCGCCCGTGCTGGAGGCCCGTATGCAGGGGTGCCTGCACGGGGTGGGAAGGGCCGGCGGCGGGCTGCCTGTGCTCTCTCAGCCGGGGCGGCGGTGGGGGGGCTTGCGGGGGGTGGCTGGGGTCGGCAGGCCGGCCCTGCCGGAGGCCCGTATGCAGGGGTGCCTGCACGGGGTGGGAAGGGGCGGCGGCGGGGTGCCTGTGCTCTCTCAGCCGGGGCGGCGGTGGGGGGGCTTGTGGGGGGTGGCTGGGGGCGGCAGGCCGGCCGTGCCGGAGGCCCGTATGCAGGGGTGCCTGCACGGGGTGGGAAGGGGCGGCGGCGGGGTGCCTGTGCTGTCTCAGCCGGGGCGGCGGTGGGGGGGCTTGTGGGGGGTGGCTGGGGGCGGCAGGTCGGCCCTGCCGGAGGCCCGTATGCAGGGGTGCCTGCACGGGGTGGGTGGGCCTGCGGCGGGCTGCCTGTGCTCTCTGAGCCGGGGCGGCGGTGGGGGGGGCTTGCGGGGGGTGGCTGGGGTCGGCAGGCCGGCCCTGCCGGAGGCCCGTATGCAGGGGTGCCTGCACGGGGTGGGAAGGGCCGGCGGCGGGCTGCCTGTGATCTCTCAGCCGGGGCGGCGGTGGGGGGGGTTGCGGGGGGTGGCTGGGGGCGGCAGGCCGGCCCTGCCGGAGGCCCGTATGCAGGGGTGCCTGCACGGGGTGGGAAGGGCCGGCGGCGGGCTGCCTGTGCTCTCTGAGCCGGGGCGGCGGTGGGGGGGGCTTGCGGGGGGTGGCTGGGGTCGGCAGGCCGGCCCTGCCGGAGGCCCGTATGCAGGGGTGCCTGCACGGGGTGGGAAGGGCCGGCGGCGGGCTGCCTGTGCTCTCTCAGCCGGGGCGGCGGTGGGGGGGCTTGCGGGGGGTGGCTGGGGGCGGCAGGCCGGCCCTGCCGGAGGCCCGTATGCAGGGGTGCCTGCACGGGGTGGGAAGGGGCGGCGGCGGGCTGCCTGTGCTGTCTCAGCCGGGGCGGCGGTGGGGGGGCTTGCGGGGGGTGGCTGGGGGCGGCAGGCCGGCCCTGCCGGAGGCCCGTATGCAGGGGTGCCTGCACGGGGTGGGAAGGGCCGGCGGCGGGCTGCCTGTGCTGTCTCAGCCGGGGCGGCGGTGGGGGGGCTTGCGGGGGATGGCTGGGGTCGGCAGGCCGGCCCTGCCGGTGGCCCGTATGCAGGGGTGCCTGCACGGGGTGGGAAGGGCCTGCGGCGGGCTGCCTGTGCTCTCTGAGCCGGGGCGGCGGTGGGGGGGGCTTGCGGGGGGTGGCTGGGGGCGGCAGGCCGGCCCTGCCGGAGGCCCGTATGCAGGGGTGCCTGCACGGGGTGGGAAGGGGCGGCGGCGGGGTGCCTGTGCTCTCTGAGCCGGGGCGGCGGTGGGGGGGCTTGCGGGGGGTGGCTGGGGGCGGCAGGCCGGCCCTGCCGGAGGCCCGTATGCAGGGGTGCCTGCACGGGGTGGGAAGGGCCGGCGGCGGGGTGCCTGTGCTCTCTCAGCCGGGGCGGCGGTGGGGGGGCTTGCTGGGGGTGGCTGGGGGCGGCAGGCCGGCCCTGCCGGAGGCCCGTATGCAGGGGTGCCTGCACGGGGTGGGAAGGGCCGGCGGCGGGCTGTCTGTGCTCTCTCAGCCGGGGCGGCGGTGGGGGGGCTTGCGGGGGGTGGCTGGGGGCGGCAGGCCGGCCCTGCCGGAGGCCCGTATGCAGGGGTGCCTGCACGGGGTGGGAAGGGGCGGCGGCGGGCTGCCTGTGCTGTCTCAGCCGGGGCGGCGGTGGGGGGGCTTGCGGGGGGTGGCTGGGGGCGGCAGGCCGGCCCTGCCGGAGGCCCGTATGCAGGGGTGCCTGCACGGGGTGGGAAGGGCCGGCGGCGGGCTGCCTGTGCTGTCTCAGTCGGGGCGGCGGTGGAGGGGCTTGCGGGGGATGGCTGGGGTCGGCAGGCCGGCCCTGCCGGAGGCCCGTATGCAGGGGTGCCTGCACGGGGTGGGAAGGGCCGGCGGCGGGCTGCCTGTGCTCTCTGAGCCGGGGCGGCGGTGGGGGGGGCTTGCTGGGGGTGGCTGGGGGCGGCAGGCCGGCCCTGCCGGAGGCCCGTATGCAGGGGTGCCTGCACGGGGTGGGAAGGGCCGGCAGCGGGCTGTCTGTGCTCTCTCAGCCGGGGCGGCGGTGGGGGGGCTTGCGGGGGGTGGCTGGGGTCGGCAGGCCGGCCCTGCCGGAGGCCCGTATGCAGGGGTGCCTGCACGGGGTGGGTGGGCCTGCGGCGGGCTGCCTGTGCTCTCTGAGCCGGGGCGGCGGTGGGGGGGGCTTGCGGGGGGTGGCTGGGGTCGGCAGGCCGGCCCTGCCGGAGGCCCGTATGCAGGGGTGCCTGCACGGGGTGGGAAGGGCCGGCGGCGGGCTGCCTGTGATCTCTCAGCCGGGGCGGCGGTGGGGGGGGTTGCGGGGGGTGGCTGGGGGCGGCAGGCCGGCCCTGCCGGAGGCCCGTATGCAGGGGTGCCCGCACGGGGTGGGAAGGGCCGGCGGCGGGCTGCCTGTGCTCTCTGAGCCGGGGCGGCGGTGGGGGGGGCTTGCGGGGGGTGGCTGGGGTCGGCAGGCCGGCCCTGCCGGAGGCCCGTATGCAGGGGTGCCTGCACGGGGTGGGAAGGGCCGGCGGCGGGCTGCCTGTGCTCTCTCAGCCGGGGCGGCGGTGGGGGGGCTTGCGGGGGGTGGCTGGGGGCGGCAGGCCGGCCCTGCCGGAGGCCCGTATGCAGGGGTGCCTGCACGGGGTGGGAAGGGGCGGCGGCGGGCTGCCTGTGCTCTCTCAGCCGGGGCGGCGGTGGGGGGGCTTGCGGGGGGTGGCTGGGGGCGGCAGGCCGGCCCTGCCGGAGGCCCGTATGCAGGGGTGCCTGCACGGGGTGGGAAGGGCCGGCGGCGGGCTGCCTGTGCTCTCTCAGCCGGGGCGGCGGTGGGGGGGCTTGTGGGGGGTGGCTGGGGGCGGCAGGCCGGCCCTGCCGGAGGCCCGTATGCAGGGGTGCCTGCACGGGGTGGGTGGGCCTGCGGCGGGCTGCCTGTGCTCTCTGAGCCGGGGCGGCGGTGGGGGGGGCTTGCGGGGGGTGGCTGGGGGCGGCAGGCCGGCCCTGCCGGAGGCCCGTATGCAGGGGTGCCTGCACGGGGTGGGTGGGCCTGCGGCGGGCTGCCTGTGCTCTCTGAGCCGGGGCGGCGGTGGGGGGGGCTTGCGGGGGGTGGCTGGGGGCGGCAGGCCGGCCCTGCCGGAGGCCCGTATGCAGGGGTGCCTGCACGGGGTGGGAAGGGGCGGCGGCGGGGTGCCTGTGCTCTCTCAGCCGGGGCGGCGGTGGGGGGGCTTGCGGGGTTTGTCTGGGGGCGGCAGGCCGGTCCTGCCGGAGGCCCGTATGCAGGGGTGCCTGCTCGGGGTGGGAAGGGGCGGCGGCGGGCTGCCTGTGCTGTCTCAGCCGGGGCGGCGGTGGGGGGGCTTGTGGGGGGTGGCTGGGGGCGGCAGGCCGGCCCGGCCGGAGGCCCGTATGCAGGGGTGCCTGCACGGGGTAGGAAGGGCCGGCGGCGGGGTGCCTGTGCTCTCTCAGCCGAGGCGGCGGTGGGGGGGCTTGTGGGGGGTGGCTGGGGGCGGCAGGCCGGCCCTGCCGGAGGCCCGTATGCAGGGGTGCCTGCACGGGGTGGGAAGGGCCGGCGGCGGGCTGCCTGTGATCTCTCAGCCGGGGCGGCGGTGGGGGGGCTTGCGGGGGGTGGCTGGGGGCGGCAGGCCGGCCCTGCCGGAGGCCCGTATGCAGGGGTGCCTGCACGGGGTGGGAAGGGCCGGCGGCGGGCTGCCTGTGCTCTCTCAGCCGGGGCGGCGGTGGGGGGGCTTGCGGAGGGGTGGCTGGGGGCGGCAGGCCGGCCCTGCCGGAGGCCCGTATGCAGGGGTGCCTGCACGGGGTGGGAAGGGCCGGCGGCGGGCTGCCTGTGCTCTCTGAGCCGGGGCGGCGGTGGGGGGGGCTTGCGGGGGGTGGCTGGGGGCGGCAGGCCGGCCCTGCCGGAGGCCCGTATGCAGGGGTGCCTGCACGGGGTGGGAAGGGCCGGCGGCGGGCTGCCTGTGCTGTCTCAGCCGGGGCGGCGGTGGGGGGGGTTGCGGGGGGTGGCTGTGGGCGGCAGGCCGGCCCTGCCGGAGGCCCGTATGCAGGGGTGCCTGCACGGGGTGGGAAGGGCCGGCGGCGGGCTGCCTGTGCTGTCTCAGCCGGGGCGGCGGTGGGGGGGCCTGTGGCGGGTGGCTGGGGGCGGCAGGCCGGCCCTGCCGGAGGCCCGTATGCAGGGGTGCCTGCACGGGGTGGGAAGGGGCGGCGGCGGGCTGCCTGTGCTCTCTCAGCCGGGGCGGCGGTGGGGGGGCTTGCGGGGGGTGGCTGGGGTCGGCAGGCCGGCCCTGCCGGAGGCCCGTATGCAGGGGTGCCTGCACGGGGTGGGAAGGGCCGGCGGCGGGCTGCCTGTGCTGTCTCAGCCGGGGCGGCGGTGGGGGGGCTTGTGGGGGGTGGCTGGGGGCGGCAGGCCGGCCCTGCCGGAGGCCCGTATGCAGGGGTGCCTGCACGGGGTGGGAAGGGCCGGCGGCGGGCTGCCTGTGCTCTCTCAGCTGGGGCGGCGGTGGGGGGGGTTGCGGGGGGTGGCTGGGGGCGGCAGGCCGGCCCTGCCGGAGGCCCGTATGCAGGGGTGCCTGCACGGGGTGGGAAGGGCCGGCGGCGGGCTGCCTGTGCTGTCTCAGTCGGGGCGGCGGTGGGGGGGCTTGCGGGGGGTGGCTGGGGTCGGCAGGCCGGCCCTGCCGGAGGCCCGTATGCAGGGGTGCCTGCACGGGGTGGGAAGGGCCGGCGGCGGGCTGTCTGTGCTCTCTCAGCCGGGGCGGCGGTGGGGGGGCTTGCGGGGGGTGGCTGGGGGCGGCAGGCCGGCCCTGCCGGAGGCCCGTATGCAGGGGTGCCTGCACGGGGTGGGAAGGGCCGGCGGCGGGCTGCCTGTGCTGTCTCAGTCGGGGCGGCGGTGGGGGGGCTTGCGGGGGGTGGCTGGGGTCGGCAGGCCGGCCCTGCCGGAGGCCCGTATGCAGGGGTGCCTGCACGGGGTGGGAAGGGCCGGCGGCGGGCTGTCTGTGCTCTCTCAGCCGGGGCGGCGGTGGGGGGGCTTGCGGGGGGTGGCTGGGGGCGGCAGGCCGGCCCTGCCGGAGGCCCGTATGCAGGGGTGCCTGCACGGGGTGGGAAGGGCCGGCGGCGGGCTGCCTGTGCTCTCTCAGCCGGGGCGGCGGTGGGGGGGCTTGCGGAGGGGTGGCTGGGGGCGGCAGGCCGGCCCTGCCGGAGGCCCGTATGCAGGGGTGCCTGCACGGGGTGGGAAGGGCCGGCGGCGGGCTGCCTGTGCTCTCTGAGCCGGGGCGGCGGTGGGGGGGGCTTGCGGGGGGTGGCTGGGGGCGGCAGGCCGGCCCTGCCGGAGGCCCGTATGCAGGGGTGCCTGCACGGGGTGGGAAGGGCCGGCGGCGGGCTGCCTGTGCTGTCTCAGCCGGGGCGGCGGTGGGGGGGGTTGCGGGGGGTGGCTGTGGGCGGCAGGCCGGCCCTGCCGGAGGCCCGTATGCAGGGGTGCCTGCACGGGGTGGGAAGGGCCGGCGGCGGGCTGCCTGTGCTGTCTCAGCCGGGGCGGCGGTGGGGGGGCCTGTGGCGGGTGGCTGGGGGCGGCAGGCCGGCCCTGCCGGAGGCCCGTATGCAGGGGTGCCTGCACGGGGTGGGAAGGGGCGGCGGCGGGCTGCCTGTGCTCTCTCAGCCGGGGCGGCGGTGGGGGGGCTTGCGGGGGGTGGCTGGGGTCGGCAGGCCGGCCCTGCCGGAGGCCCGTATGCAGGGGTGCCTGCACGGGGTGGGAAGGGCCGGCGGCGGGCTGCCTGTGCTGTCTCAGCCGGGGCGGCGGTGGGGGGGCTTGTGGGGGGTGGCTGGGGGCGGCAGGCCGGCCCTGCCGGAGGCCCGTATGCAGGGGTGCCTGCACGGGGTGGGAAGGGCCGGCGGCGGGCTGCCTGTGCTCTCTCAGCTGGGGCGGCGGTGGGGGGGGTTGCGGGGGGTGGCTGGGGGCGGCAGGCCGGCCCTGCCGGAGGCCCGTATGCAGGGGTGCCTGCACGGGGTGGGAAGGGCCGGCGGCGGGCTGCCTGTGCTGTCTCAGTCGGGGCGGCGGTGGGGGGGCTTGCGGGGGGTGGCTGGGGTCGGCAGGCCGGCCCTGCCGGAGGCCCGTATGCAGGGGTGCCTGCACGGGGTGGGAAGGGCCGGCGGCGGGCTGTCTGTGCTCTCTCAGCCGGGGCGGCGGTGGGGGGGCTTGCGGGGGGTGGCTGGGGGCGGCAGGCCGGCCCTGCCGGAGGCCCGTATGCAGGGGTGCCTGCACGGGGTGGGAAGGGCCGGCGGCGGGCTGCCTGTGCTGTCTCAGTCGGGGCGGCGGTGGGGGGGCTTGCGGGGGGTGGCTGGGGTCGGCAGGCCGGCCCTGCCGGAGGCCCGTATGCAGGGGTGCCTGCACGGGGTGGGAAGGGCCGGCGGCGGGCTGTCTGTGCTCTCTCAGCCGGGGCGGCGGTGGGGGGGCTTGCGGGGGGTGGCTGGGGGCGGCAGGCCGGCCCTGCCGGAGGCCCGTATGCAGGGGTGCCTGCACGGGGTGGGAAGGGCCGGCGGCGGGCTGCCTGTGCTCTCTCAGCCGGGGCGGCGGTGGGGGGGCTTGCGGAGGGGTGGCTGGGGGCGGCAGGCCGGCCCTGCCGGAGGCCCGTATGCAGGGGTGCCTGCACGGGGTGGGAAGGGCCGGCGGCGGGCTGCCTGTGCTCTCTGAGCCGGGGCGGCGGTGGGGGGGGCTTGCGGGGGGTGGCTGGGGGCGGCAGGCCGGCCCTGCCGGAGGCCCGTATGCAGGGGTGCCTGCACGGGGTGGGAAGGGCCGGCGGCGGGCTGCCTGTGCTGTCTCAGCCGGGGCGGCGGTGGGGGGGGTTGCGGGGGGTGGCTGTGGGCGGCAGGCCGGCCCTGCCGGAGGCCCGTATGCAGGGGTGCCTGCACGGGGTGGGAAGGGCCGGCGGCGGGCTGCCTGTGCTGTCTCAGCCGGGGCGGCGGTGGGGGGGCCTGTGGCGGGTGGCTGGGGGCGGCAGGCCGGCCCTGCCGGAGGCCCGTATGCAGGGGTGCCTGCACGGGGTGGGAAGGGGCGGCGGCGGGCTGCCTGTGCTCTCTCAGCCGGGGCGGCGGTGGGGGGGCTTGCGGGGGGTGGCTGGGGTCGGCAGGCCGGCCCTGCCGGAGGCCCGTATGCAGGGGTGCCTGCACGGGGTGGGAAGGGCCGGCGGCGGGCTGCCTGTGCTGTCTCAGCCGGGGCGGCGGTGGGGGGGCTTGTGGGGGGTGGCTGGGGGCGGCAGGCCGGCCCTGCCGGAGGCCCGTATGCAGGGGTGCCTGCACGGGGTGGGAAGGGCCGGCGGCGGGCTGCCTGTGCTCTCTCAGCTGGGGCGGCGGTGGGGGGGGTTGCGGGGGGTGGCTGGGGGCGGCAGGCCGGCCCTGCCGGAGGCCCGTATGCAGGGGTGCCTGCACGGGGTGGGAAGGGCCGGCGGCGGGCTGCCTGTGCTGTCTCAGTCGGGGCGGCGGTGGGGGGGCTTGCGGGGGGTGGCTGGGGTCGGCAGGCCGGCCCTGCCGGAGGCCCGTATGCAGGGGTGCCTGCACGGGGTGGGAAGGGCCGGCGGCGGGCTGTCTGTGCTCTCTCAGCCGGGGCGGCGGTGGGGGGGCTTGCGGGGGGTGGCTGGGGGCGGCAGGCCGGCCCTGCCGGAGGCCCGTTTGCAGGGGTGCCTGCACGGGGGTGGGTTGGGGGGGGCGGCGGGAATTTTTTGGTTTTTGTTGCTTTTTTATTTCTTTTTCCGCTTTTGAAACAGAGACGCCGCCCCGTCCTCGGGCGTTTCAGCCGAGCTGATGGAAAGCGGCGCCCCTTCCCGTCGCTTGCGGGGGGGGGTGGTGCAGGAGGGGGGAGGCGGCGCGCGCCTGAAATTCCCCTCGCCACCCCCCGTTTCCGAGACTTCGCCGTATCTAGTGGAAGGCGCTAAGCTTGGCCGGACTGTCTCGCTGAAGGCTTTCTTACTCTGCATCGGTTCTGACGGTGGGCGAGAAAAAAAAACAAAACCAAAGCAGAGCAGGGAAACAGTTACAAAAAGTTCTTGAGAGCCAGCACCGGCCCGCCCATCGGCAGACGGAGCGGCGCCCGGGGTCAACGAGTGCCACCCTGCTGCTTAGCAACCGGAACCCGAGCCGGCCCGCCCCGCCCACCCGCCGGCAAGGGGCGGGCGCTTCCCCGCGGCAGAAGGGGGAGACAGAGACTGAGAGACGGGGTCGAGGAGCAGGCGGGGAGCCTTGCGCTGAGGTAGGCTGGGGACGGGGCCTCTTTTCCGAGAAGATTGAGGTTTGAGTCGGGGGGGGGGGGGGGGGGGGCGGCGGCAGGGGCTGCTTGTGCGCTCTCGGCCGGGGCGGCGGTGGGGGGGTGGCGGGGTGGGGGGGGGCAGCGGAGCGGCCGTGCCGGAGGCCCGTATGCAGGGGTGCCCGCACCGGGGGGGGGGTGGGGGGGGGCGGCGGCAGGGGCTGCTTGTGCGCTCTCGGCCGGGGCGGCGGTGGGGGGGGGCTTGCGGGTGGGGGTGCGGCGGCCGGGCTGCCGTGCCGGAGGCCCGTTTGCAGGGGTGCCTGCACGGGGGGAGGTGGGGGGGGGGGGGGGGGGGTGGGGCGGGGCGGCGGGAATTTTTTGGTTTTTGTTGCTTTTTTATTTTTTTTCCGCTTTTGAAACACAGACGCCGCCCCGCCTTCGGGCGTTTCAGCCGAGCTGATAGAAAGCTGCGCCCCTTCCCGTTGCTTGCGGGGGGGGTTGGTGCCGCGGAAGGGGGTGGCGGGGGGGGCGGGAACGGGACGGGGACGGGGACGGGGACGGGGACGGGGACGGGGACGGGGACGGGTCTGGCCGACGGGTCTGGACGACAGCGCCCCCCCGACCCCGCGTCCCGGCCGGCCACCACGTCTACCCGGGACCGGGTCGGCGGGGAGGACAGGTCTACCCGGGACCGGTTCGGCGGGGAGGACAGGTCTACCCGACAGCGCCCCCCCCATCGCCCCGCGTCCCGGCCGGCCACCACGTCTACCCGGGACCGGTTCGGCGGGGAGGACAGGTCTACCAGGGACCGGTTCGGCGGGGAGGACAGGTCTACCCGACAGCGCCCCCCCCAATCCCGGGTCCCGG
>NW_027448884.1:15000-17500 GCF_030867145.1 Opisthocomus hoazin
AGACTCAAGCTTACACAGCAGAGGATCAATCGATAAATTAAATAAAATAGGAGACATTGGATCACCTTGCTTGACCCCGATGCATATTCTAACGGGGTCCGATTGATCATTTTTCAGGTGAATGCGAGTATTAACATTCAGGTACATGTTGGTAATCAGGGAGACAATATGATCGTCCACTCCCTTTTGCCTGAGGGCCATGATGATGTGCTCATGGCTCACCGTGTCAAAGGCTTTGGCTAAATCCACAAAGACCACCCCCAGGGGGCGATGTTCCCGTTTCGCGCTTCGAATCAAAAGTTGTAACAATTTTAGATTCTCCGCGCACCCTGATGACTTAATAAAGCCCCTCTGTCGTGTGTTAATAGGGCATGCCTTAGATAGCCTTACAGTTAGGATCCTTGAGAATAATCTCAAGATAATCGATCCGATGGTAATTGGGCGCCAATTATTGATGTCTTTTTGGCGCTCGGGCAAGGCCGATTTAGATATTAATACCGTCCGGCATTCTTTCACCACGTCCGGTATAACCCCTGTGGCCAACCAGAGATTGAACAATTCCATCAGCTGGGTATAGTGGGGATCAGTTTTAATGAGATCCCGCAAACTAAGCCCATCAGGACCTGGCGCCGCGTTCTTATTCATCTCATTGATGTTTTTAGAGATCTCTTTTGCCGTAATCATGGCTTGGAATGCGGAGTTGTCTGCCTGTCCCTCAGTGACAAAGGCCCCCAAGCCCTTGAATGTTCCTGACATCTCCCATCTCGACTTGAACACCGCGTGTACCTCATCGAGCGGGATGCCACATCGCAAGGATTCCACATTATCCAAGATAATCCCGGCAAGTTTCCCTCGATCGAGGTAAAACAACCGTTGGAACCTCAGAAAATGCCCTCGCTTTTTGGCCCTCTTCTTCATCCACACCTTCGGTGGTTCAGAAGAGGGAACCCTCCGGGTTACTTTGGGCCTTCCACCTTGGACCGCTTTCAACTCGTGGGACTTAAAGAACAGACATGCACAGCGGTCTTGGGTCGCCTCATCGACCAAGGTCGATAGATCTTTCTCACCTTCAATCACTTCCTCAAACATTCCCCGAAGAACGGTCAATTTATCAGATGTTACCCAATCTGAAATGACCTTTCGATAATGGGACCTTAGTCCCCCAACCACCCGTGATTCAATGCCCGGCAGATGTAACCCTTCACTCTCAAGATATTTCTGCTTTTCCTGATCTTTTTCCCTTCTCTTTACAGGGCTCTTATGAAGCCCCCTTCTTTTGTCACTTATTTGTTTAGCTGATTTAGATGGAATATGCTCAGCAATCAATTTGTTGATGTTCTTACTTCCCTCGTACTGTTTATCCAACCTCCGTAACAACTCCACCTCCTCCTCAGTCCAACACTGCCGATGTACCCCTCTGGCTGAGCACTCCTTCGGGCGGGAGGCGGCAATCCGCTCGATATTCCTAACGGCTGGGTGCGCAGAGCGCTTATGTTGTCCCAAGCCAATTTTCGTCTCAAACGTTCGCCCACATTCCTCACAGGCCCAGCCCCCGACAGGGGGAGATGTTTCAACCCCCTTACATTTCGGATAATGGCAGGCAATACTATGATGTTTAACGTTAGTCTTGCCACACTTAGCACACTGAAACAACGCTTTTTTCTTACCATGGACTCTCTTTAGATGTTCAATAAGCCCCGACATTTTCCCTATCCGGTTCCCACAACATGGACAAGATGGATTTTTGTCGGGGACCTTTACCACCGGTGTGCCCTCAGTGGGCAGGTCCGGGTAGGTACCAAGGATAGGTGGCGATGTTAACAGAGTAGACTGCGCCAGGGCCCCTGGAGGTGAAGCTTCACCCTCCCCCTCGCTCTCCTCTATCCTTGGTGGACTGTCGGATACCCCTCCAACTCTCAAGGAGGTGAGTGACTCATACACCTCTGGTAACCTGGACAGCCTCTCCTGCCAGGTGGAAGAGTCAATTCCCTCAAAACCATACAATCTCGAGTTCGTAAACTCCAACCCACTCAAGTTCATTCCCTCCTCCACCGCACCTCCACGGCAAACAGTGGCCCTAACGGCCACGGGGTCTCTCAAGTCCAAAGGACTTGTCTGGGTGGCCACCGATATATAGTTGACTCGCAACGGTCGGCCCATTTCGTCACAATAGTTTGAGGATATAGTCAATACCAAATGCCACCACCCTCTAGCAGAATTTGGTTACACCCAACTAACCACTCGTGGGCAGAGGCTCTAGGCAACGAACACGGTCGATGCCGAGAATTTGTTTCACCACTATTAATTACTATCGATCGGTTGGTGAGGCCGTTCGATAGGGAGGAAGCAACTATGATTCCGTCACACTGGGGCAGAGGTCAACTCGGTTACCCAAGAGGGCATCCGGCGGGACCACGGGGAGGTGTGACCTCTGCAGCTCAGCCCAGCCAGCAACTATGGTCCCGTCTTAAGAGAGTCATAGTTACTCCCGCCGTTTACC
>NW_027448884.1:27500-29811 GCF_030867145.1 Opisthocomus hoazin
GAACCGCCGTGCGCGATAGGTAGGAGGCAGAACGGCCACGGCCAGGGCCGCCGGGCAACGCCCGAGTCTGCCGGCTGAGCCGCGGCTGACAAGCGTTCGAGTGCCGGCGACCGCCGCCGGTCTCGGCCCGGCCCTGGAGAAACGCCTCTTGGAGCCCTCGCTCCAGTCGGCAACGGCCACCGGAGCCTGCGGGCAAGCAGCGGCTTCGCGCGGCTTCTGGCAGTCGGAAGCGCCGTGAGCGATAGGTAGGAGGCAGAACGGCCACGGCCAGGGCCGCCGGGCAACGCCCGAGTCTGCCGGCTGAGCCGCGGGTGACAAGCGTTCGAGTGCCGGCGACCGCCGCCGGTCTCGGCCCGGCCCTGGAGAAACCCCTCTTGGAGCCTTCGCTCCAGTCGGCAACGGCCACCGGAGCCTGCGGGCAAGCAGCGGCTTCGCGCGGCTTCTGGCAGTCGGAAGCGCCGTGCGCGATAGGTAGGAGGCAGAACGGCCACGGCCAGGTCCGCCGGGCAACGCCCGAGTCTGCCGGCTGAGCCGCGGGTGACAAGCGTTCGAGTGCCGGCGACCGCCGCCCGTCTCGGCCCGGCCCTGGAGAAACCCCTCTTGGAGCCCTCGTTCCAGTCGGCAACGGCCACCGGAGCCTGCGGGCAAGCAGCGGCTTCGCGCGGCTTCTGGCAGTCGGAACCGCCGTGCGCGATAGGTAGGAGGCAGAACGGCCACGGCCAGGTCCGCCGGGCAACGCCCGAGTCTGCCGGCTGAGCCGCGGGTGACAAGCGTTCGAGTGCCGGCGACCGCCGCCCGTCTCGGCCCGGCCCTGGAGAAACCCCTCTTGGAGCCCTCGCTCCAGTCGGCAACGGCCACCGGAGCCTGCGGGCAAGCAGCGGCTTCGCGCGGCTTCTGGCAGTCGGAAGCGCCGTGAGCGATAGGTAGGAGGCAGAACGGCCACGGCCAGGGCCGCCGGGCAACGCCCGAGTCTGCCGGCTGAGCCGCGGGTGACAAGCGTTCGAGTGCCGGCGACCGCCGCCCGTCTCGGCCCGGCCCTGGAGAAACCCCTCTTGGAGCCCTCGCTCCAGTCGGCAACGGCCACCGGAGCCTGCGGGCAAGCAGCGGCTTCGCGCGGCTTCTGGCAGTCGGAAGCGCCGTACGCGATAGGTAGGAGGCAGAACGGCCACGGCCACAGCCGCCGTGCAACGCCCGAGTCTGCCGGCTGAACCGCGAGTAGCTGCAGCGGTTCGATGGCGCTGGTCCGCGAGCGCCAGCCCTCTGCCCTAGTATACGGACAGCGAGGTCCCCGGCCCCGGCGGGCTCGAAGAGAACCGTCTTCCCCCAGCGGGGAGGCGCGCGAGCGCCGCCGACTCTTACCATGACGTAACTGGAGGCAGCGCAAAGCAGCGACCCCTTCGGCAGCTCCGAAGAAGAACCGGGCAAGACGTCTACCTGCCAGAACCGCGGTGGAGCCAAAGTCCCGCCGGAGCGAGGTAGACGAGGCATCCCTTTCCGCCGGCAGCTCCGGCGGCCACATCGGGCACACCGGACCCGGCGGACGGTAAAACGGGTAGACCTGGCCTCCCTGCCGGCAGAACGGGTAGACGAGGCCTCCCTGCCTGGAACCGGGTAGACCTGGCATCCCTGCCGGAAGCGGGTAGACCTGGCATCCCTGCCGGTAAAACGGGTAGACCTGGCCTCCCTGCCGGCAGAACGGGTAGACGAGGCCTCCCTGCCTGGAACCGGGTAGACCTGGCATCCCTGCCGGAAGCGGGTAGACCTGGCATCCCTGCCGGCAAAACGGGTAGACCTGGTCTCCCTGCCGCCAAAACGGGTAGACCTGGCCTCCCTGCAGGTAAAACGGGTAGACCTGGCCTCCCTGCCGGCAGAACGGGTAGACCTGGCCTCCCTGCCGCCACAACGGGTAGACCTGGCATCCCTGCCGGCAAAACGGGTAGACCTGGTCTCCCTGCCGGTAAAACGGGTAGACCTGTTCTCCCTGCAGGTAAAACGGGTAGACCTGGCCTCCCTGCCGGTAAAACGGGTAGACCTGGCCTCCCTGCCGGCAAAACGGGTAGACCTGGTCTCCCTGCCGGTAAATGGGTAGACCTGGTCTCCCTGCCGCTAGAACGGGTAGACCTGGCCTCCCTGCCGGCAGAACGGGTAGACCTGGCCTCCCTGCCGGTAAAACGGGTAGACCTGGCATCCCTGCAGGTAAAACGGGTAGACCTGGCATCCCTGCCGGCAAAACGGGTAGACCTGGTCTCCCTGCCGGTAAAACGGGTAGACCTGTTCTCCCTGCAGGTAAAACGGGTAGACCTGTTCTCCC
>NW_027448885.1:0-158174 GCF_030867145.1 Opisthocomus hoazin
TTGGAGGGAGCCTCCGGCAGCCCTGCTCCGAAAATGCGAACGTCTGCAGATAGCTGGCAGCCAGAAGGAGCTAGCCTGGAAAGCTGTTGCTCAGCCTCATCTGCCCATGGCACTGCTCGCACAGAGGCACAGAGACTGGGGCTGCTTGCTTGTCTTGCCACCTCAAACGTCAGACGTATCTTTGGAGGTCCGTGGAGGGAGCCTCCGGCAGCCCTGCTCCGAAAATGCGAACGTCTGCAGATAGCTGGCAGCCAGAAGGAGCTAGCCTGGAAAGCTGTTGCTCAGCCTCATCTGCCCATGGCACTGCTCGCACAGAGGCACAGAGACTGGGGCTGCTTGCTTGTCTTGCCACCTCAAACGTCAGACGTATCTTTGGAGGTCCGTGGAGGGAGCCTCCGGCAGCCCTGCTCCGAAAATGCGAACGTCTGCAGATAGCTGGCAGCCAGAAGGAGCTAGCCTGGAAAGCTGTTGCTCAGCCTCATCTGCCCATGGCACTGCTCGCACAGAGGCACAGAGACTGGGGCTGCTTGCTTGTCTTGCCACCTCAAACGTCAGACGTATCTTTGGAGGTCCGTGGAGGGAGCCTCCGGCAGCCCTGCTCCGAAAATGCGAACGTCTGCAGATAGCTCGCAGCCAGAAGGAGCTAGCCTGGAAAGCTGTTGCTCAGCCTCATCTGCCCATGGCACTGCTCGCACAGAGGCACAGAGACTGGGGCTGCTTGCTTGTCTTGCCACCTCAAACGTCAGACGTATCTTTGGAGGTCCGTGGAGGGAGCCTCCGGCAGCCCTGCTCCGAAAATGCGAACGTCTGCAGATAGCTGGCAGCCAGAAGGAGCTAGCCTGGAAAGCTGTTGCTCAGCCTCATCTGCCCATGGCACTGCTCGCACAGAGGCACAGAGACTGGGGCTGCTTGCTTGTCTTGCCACCTCAAACGTCAGACGTATCTTTGGAGGTCCGTGGAGGGAGCCTCCGGCAGCCCTGCTCCGAAAATGCGAACGTCTGCAGATAGCTGGCAGCCAGAAGGAGCTAGCCTGGAAAGCTGTTGCTCAGCCTCATCTGCCCATGGCACTGCTCGCACAGAGGCACAGAGACTGGGGCTGCTTGCTTGTCTTGCCACCTCAAACGTCAGACGTATCTTTGGAGGTCCGTGGAGGGAGCCTCCGGCAGCCCTGCTCCGAAAATGCGAACGTCTGCAGATAGCTGGCAGCCAGAAGGAGCTAGCCTGGAAAGCTGTTGCTCAGCCTGATCTGCCCATGGCACTGCTCGCACAGAGGCACAGAGACTGGGGCTGCTTGCTTGTCTTGCCACCTCAAACGTCAGACGTATCTTTGGAGGTCCGTGGAGGGAGCCTCCGGCAGCCCTGCTCCGAAAATGCGAACGTCTGCAGATAGCTCGCAGCCAGAAGGAGCTAGCCTGGAAAGCTGTTGCTCAGCCTCATCTGCCCATGGCACTGCTCGCACAGAGGCACAGAGACTGGGGCTGCTTGCTTGTCTTGCCACCTCAAACGTCAGACGTATCTTTGGAGGTCCGTGGAGGGAGCCTCCGGCAGCTCTGCTCCGAAAATGCGAACGTCTGCAGATAGCTGGCAGCCAGAAGGAGCTAGCCTGGAAAGCTGTTGCTCAGCCTCATCTGCCCATGGCACTGCTCGCACAGAGGCACAGAGACTGGGGCTGCTTGCTTGTCTTGCCACCTCAAACGTCAGACGTATCTTTGGAGGTCCGTGGAGGGAGCCTCCGGCAGCCCTGCTCCGAAAATGCGAACGTCTGCAGATAGCTCGCAGCCAGAAGGAGCTAGCCTGGAAAGCTGTTGCTCAGCCTCATCTGCCCATGGCACTGCTCGCACAGAGGCACAGAGACTGGGGCTGCTTGCTTGTCTTGCCACCTCAAACGTCAGACGTATCTTTGGAGGTCCGTGGAGGGAGCCTCCGGCAGCCCTGCTCCGAAAATGCGAACGTCTGCAGATAGCTCGCAGCCAGAAGGAGCTAGCCTGGAAAGCTGTTGCTCAGCCTCATCTGCCCATGGCACTGCTCGCACAGAGGCACAGAGACTGGGGCTGCTTGCTTGTCTTGCCACCTCAAACGTCAGACGTATCTTTGGAGGTCCGTGGAGGAAGCCTCCAGCAGCCCTGCTCCAAAAATGCGAACGTCTGCAGATAGCTCGCAGCCAGAAAGAGCTAGCCTGGAAAGCTCTTGCTCAGCCTCATCTGCCCATGGCACTGCTCGCACAGAGGCACAGAGACTGGGGCTGCTTGCTTGTCTTGCCACCTCAAACGTCAGACGTATCTTTGGAGGTCCGTGGAGGGAGCCTCCGGCAGCCCTGCTCCGAAAATGCGAACGTCTGCAGATAGCTCACAGCCAAAAGGAGCTAGCCTGGAAAGCTGTTGCTCAGCCTCATCTGCCCATGGCACTGCTCGCACAGAGGCACAGAGACTGGGGCTGCTTGCTTGTCTTGCCACCTCAAACATCAGACGTATCTTTGGAGGTCCGTGGAGGGAGCCTCCGGCAGCCCTGCTCCGAAAATGCGAACGTCTGCAGATAGCTCGCAGCCAGAAGGAGCTAGCCTGGAAAGCTGTTGCTCAGCCTCATCTGCCCATGGCACTGCTCGCACAGAGGCACAGAGACTGGGGCTGCTTGCTTGTCTTGCCACCTCAAACGTCAGACGTATCTTTGGAGGTCCGTGGAGGGAGCCTCCGGCAGCCCTGCTCCGAAAATGCGAACGTCTGCAGATAGCTGGCAGCCAGAAGGAGCTAGCCTGGAAAGCTGTTGCTCAGCCTCATCTGCCCATGGCACTGCTCGCACAGAGGCACAGAGACTGGGGCTGCTTGCTTGTCTTGCCACCTCAAACGTCAGACGTATCTTTGGAGGTCCGTGGAGGGAGCCTCCGGCAGCCCTGCTCCGAAAATGCGAACGTCTGCAGATAGCTCGCAGCCAGAAGGGGCTAGCCTGGAAAGCTGTTGCTCAGCCTCATCTGCCCATGGCACTGCTCGCACAGAGGCACAGAGACTGGGGCTGCTTGCTTGTCTTGCCACCTCAAACGTCAAACGTATCTTTGGGGCTCCGTGACTTTCATCTCCGGCAGCCCTGCTCCGAAAATGCGAACGTCTGCAGATAGCTGGCAGCCAGAAGGAGCTAGCCTGGAAAGCTGTTGCTCAGCCTCATCTGCCCATGGCACTGCTCGCACAGAGGCACAGAGACTGGGGCTGCTTGCTTGTCTTGCCACCTCAAACGTCAGACGTATCTTTGGAGGTCCGTGGAGGGAGCCTCCGGCAGCCCTGCTCCGAAAATGCGAACGTCTGCAGATAGCTCGCAGCCAGAAGGAGCTAGCCTGGAAAGCTGTTGCTCAGCCTCATCTGCCCATGGCACTGCTCGCACAGAGGCACAGAGACTGGGGCTGCTTGCTTGTCTTGCCACCTCAAACGTCAGACGTATCTTTGGAGGTCCGTGGAGGGAGCCTCCGGCAGCCCTGCTCCGAAAATGCGAACGTCTGCAGATAGCTGGCAGCCAGAAGGAGCTAGCCTGGAAAGCTGTTGCTCAGCCTCATATGCCCATGGCACTGCTCGCACAGAGGCACAGAGACTGGGGCTGCTTGCTTGTCTTGCCACCTCAAATGTCAGACGTATCTTTGGAGGTCCGTGGAGGGAGCCTCCGGCAGCCCTGCTCCGAAAATGCGAACGTCTGCAGATAGCTCGCAGCCAGAAGGAGCTAGCCTGGAAAGCTGTTGCTCAGCCTCATCTGCCCATGGCACTGCTCGCACAGAGGCACAGAGACTGGGGCTGCTTGCTTGTCTTGCCACCTCAAACGTCAGACGTATCTTTGGAGGTCCGTGGAGGGAGCCTCCGGCAGCCCTGCTCCGAAAATGCGAACGTCTGCAGATAGCTCGCAGCCAGAAGGAGCTAGCCTGGAAAGCTGTTGCTCAGCCTCATCTGCCCATGGCACTGCTCGCACAGAGGCACAGAGACTGGGGCTGCTTGCTTGTCTTGCCACCTCAAACGTCAGACGTATCTTTGGAGGTCCGTGGAGGGAGCCTCCGGCAGCCCTGCTCCGAAAATGCGAACGTCTGCAGATAGCTCGCAGCCAGAAGGAGCTAGCCTGGAAAGCTGTTGCTCAGCCTCATCTGCCCATGGCACTGCTCGCACAGAGGCACAGAGACTGGGGCTGCTTGCTTGTCTTGCCACCTCAAACGTCAAACGTATCTTTGGAGGTCCGTGGAGGGAGCCTCCGGCAGCCCTGCTCCGAAACTGCGAACGTCTGCAGATAGCTGGCAGCCAGAAGGAGCTAGCCTGGAAAGCTGTTGCTCAGCCTCATCTGCCCATGGCACTGCTCGCACAGAGGCACAGAGACTGGGGCTGCTTGCTTGTCTTGCCACCTCAAACGTCAAACGTATCTTTGGAGGTCCGTGGAGGGAGCCTCCGGCAGCCCTGCTCCGAAAATGCGAACGTCTGCAGATAGCTGGCAGCCAGAAGGAGCTAGCCTGGAAAGCTGTTGCTCAGCCTCATCTGCCCATGGCACTGCTCGCACAGAGGCACAGAGACTGGGGCTGCTTGCTTGTCTTGCCACCTCAAACGTCAGACGTATCTTTGGAGGTCCGTGGAGGGAGCCTCCGGCAGCCCTGCTCCGAAAATGCGAACGTCTGCAGATAGCTGGCAGCCAGAAGGAGCTAGCCTGGAAAGCTGTTGCTCAGCCTCATCTGCCCATGGCACTGCTCGCACAGAGGCACAGAGACTGGGGCTGCTTGCTTGTCTTGCCACCTCAAACGTCAGACGTATCTTTGGAGGTCCGTGGAGGGAGCATCCGGCAGCCCTGCTCCGAAAATGCGAACGTCTGCAGATAGCTCACAGCCAGAAGGAGCTAGCCTGGAAAGCTGTTGCTCAGCCTCATCTGCCCATGGCACTGCTCGCACAGAGGCACAGAGACTGGGGCTGCTTGCTTGTCTTGCCACCTCAAACGTCAGACGTATCTTTGGAGGTCCGTGGAGGGAGCCTCCGGCAGCCCTGCTCCGAAAATGCGAACGTCTGCAGATAGCTGGCAGCCAGAAGGAGCTAGCCTGGAAAGCTGTTGCTCAGCCTCATCTGCCCATGGCACTGCTCGCACAGAGGCACAGAGACTGGGGCTGCTTGCTTGTCTTGCCACCTCAAATGTCAGACGTATCTTTGGAGCGCCGTGGAGGGAGCCTCCGGCAGCCCTGCTCCGAAAATGCGAACGTCTGCAGATAGCTGGCAGCCAGAAGGAGCTAGCCTGGAAAGCTGTTGCTCAGCCTCATCTGCCCATGGCACTGCTCGCACAGAGGCACAGAGACTGGGGCTGCTTGCTTGTCTTGCCACCTCAAACGTCAGACGTATCTTTGGAGGTCCGTGGAGGGAGCCTTCGGAAGCCCTGCTCCGAAAATGCGAACGTCTGCAGATAGCTCGCAGCCATAATTAGCTAGCCTGGAAAGCTGTTGCTCAGCCTCATCTGCCCATGGCACTGCTCGCACAGAGGCACAGAGACTGGGGCTGCTTGCTTGTCTTGCCACCTCAAACGTCAGACGTATCTTTGGAGGTCCGTGGAGGGAGCCTTCGGAAGCCCTGCTCCGAAAATGCGAACGTCTGCAGATAGCTCGCAGCCAGAAGGAGCTAGCCTGGAAAGCTGTTGCTCAGCCTCATCTGCCCATGGCACTGCTCGCACAGAGGCACAGAGACTGGGGCTGCTTGCTTGTCTTGCCACCTCAAACGTCAGACGTATCTTTGGAGGTCCGTGGAGGGAGCCTCCGGCAGCCCTGCTCCGAAAATGCGAACGTCGGCAGATAGCTGGCAGCCAGAAGGAGCTAGCCTGGAAAGCTGTTGCTCAGCCTCATCTGCCCATGGCACTGCTTGCACAGAGGCACAGAGACTGGGGCTGCTTGCTTGTCTTGCCACCTCAAACGTCAGACGTATCTTTGGAGGTCCGTGGAGGGAGCCTCCGGCAGCCCTGCTCCGAAAATGCGAACGTCTGCAGATAGCTGGCAGCCAGAAGGAGCTAGCCTGGAAAGCTGTTGCTCAGCCTCATCTGCCCATGGCACTGCTCGCACAGAGGCACAGAGACTGGGGCTGCTTGCTTGTCTTGCCACCTCAAACGTCAGACGTATCTTTGGAGGTCCGTGGAGGGAGCCTCCGGCAGCCCTGCTCCGAAAATGCGAACGTCTGCAGATAGCTCGCAGCCAGAAGGAGCTAGCCTGGAAAGCTGTTGCTCAGCCTCATCTGCCCATGGCACTGCTCGCACAGAGGCACAGAGACTGGGGCTGCTTGCTTGTCTTGCCACCTCAAACGTCAGACGTATCTTTGGGGCGCCGTGGAGGGAGCCTCCGGCAGCCCTGCTCCGAAAATGCGAACGTCTGCAGATAGCTGGCAGCCAGATGGAGCTAGCCTGGAAAGCTGTTGCTCAGCCTCATCTGCCCATGGCACTGCTCACACAGAGGCACAGAGACTGGGGCTGCTTGCTTGTCTTGCCACCTCAAACGTCAGACGTATCTTTGGAGGTCCGTGGAGGGAGCCTCCGGCAGCCCTGCTCCGAAAATGCGAACGTCTGCAGATAGCTCGCAGCCAGAAGGAGCTAGCCTGGAAAGCTGTTGCTCAGCCTCATCTGCCCATGGCACTGCTCGCACAGAGGCACAGAGACTGGGGCTGCTTGCTTGTCTTGCCACCTCAAACGTCAGACGTATCTTTGGGGCGCCGTGGAGGGAGCCTCCGGCAGCCCTGCTCCGAAAATGCGAACGTCTGCAGATAGCTCGCAGCCAGAAGGAGCTAGCCTGGAAAGCTCTTGCTCAGCCTCATCTGCCCATGGCACTGCTCGCACAGAGGCACAGAGACTGGGGCTGCTTGCTTGTCTTGCCACCTCAAACGTCAGACGTATCTTTGGAGGTCCGTGGAGGGCGCCTCCGGCAGCCCTGCTCCGAAAATGCGAACGTCTGCAGATAGCTGGCAGCCAGAAGGAGCTAGCCTGGAAAGCTGTTGCTCAGCCTCATCTGCCCATGGCACTGCTCGCACAGAGGCACAGAGACTGGGGCTGCTTGCTTGTCTTGCCACCTCAAACGTCAGACGTATCTTTGGAGGTCCGTGGAGGGAGCCTCCGGCAGCCCTGCTCCGAAAATGCGAACGTCTGCAGATAGCTCGCAGCCAGAAGGAGCTAGCCTGGAAAGCTGTTGCTCAGCCTCATCTGCCCATGGCACTGCTCGCACAGAGGCACAGAGACTGGGGCTGCTTGCTTGTCTTGCCACCTCAAACGTCAGACGTATCTTTGGAGGTCCGTGGAGGGAGCCTCCGGCAGCCCTGCTCCGAAAATGCGAACGTCTGCAGATAGCTGGCAGCCAGAAGGAGCTAGCCTGGAAAGCTGTTGCTCAGCCTCATCTGCCCATGGCACTGCTCGCACAGAGGCACAGAGACTGGGGCTGCTTGCTTGTCTTGCCACCTCAAACGTCAGACGTATCTTTGGAGGTCCGTGGAGGGAGCCTCCGGCAGCCCTGCTCCGAAAATGCGAACGTCTGCAGATAGCTCGCAGCCAGAAGGAGCTAGCCTGGAAAGCTGTTGCTCAGCCTCATCTGCCCATGGCACTGCTCGCACAGAGGCACAGAGACTGGGGCTGCTTGCTTGTCTTGCCACCTCAAACGTCAGACGTATCTTTGGAGGTCCGTGGAGGGCGCCTCCGGCAGCCCTGCTCCGAAAATGCGAACGTCTGCAGATAGCTGGCAGCCAGAAGGAGCTAGCCTGGAAAGCTGTTGCTCAGCCTCATCTGCCCATGGCACTGCTCGCACAGAGGCACAGAGACTGGGGCTGCTTGCTTGTCTTGCCACCTCAAACGTCAGACGTATCTTTGGAGGTCCGTGGAGGGAGCCTTCGGAAGCCCTGCTCCGAAAATGCGAACGTCTGCAGATAGCTCGCAGCCATAATTAGCTAGCCTGGAAAGCTGTTGCTCAGCCTCATCTGCCCATGGCACTGCTCGCACAGAGGCACAGAGACTGGGGCTGCTTGCTTGTCTTGCCACCTCAAACGTCAGACGTATCTTTGGAGGTCCGTGGAGGGAGCCTTCGGAAGCCCTGCTCCCAAAATGCGAACGTCTGCAGATAGCTCGCAGCCAGAAGGAGCTAGCCTGGAAAGCTGTTGCTCAGCCTCTTCTGCCCATGGCACTGCTCGCACAGAGGCACAGAGACTGGGGCTGCTTGCTTGTCTTGCCACCTCAAACGTCAGACGTATCTTTGGAGGTCCGTGGAGGGAGCCTCCGGCAGCCCTGCTCCGAAAATGCGAATGTCTGCAGATAGCTGGCAGCCAGAAGGAGCTAGCCTGGAAAGCTGTTGCTCAGCCTCATCTGCCCATGGCACTGCTCGCACAGAGGCACAGAGACTGGGGCTGCTTGCTTGTCTTGCCACCTCAAACGTCAGACGTATCTTTGGAGGTCCGTGGAGGGAGCCTCCGGCAGCCCTGCTCCGAAAATGCGAACGTCGGCAGATAGCTGGCAGCCAGAAGGAGCTAGCCTGGAAAGCTGTTGCTCAGCCTCATCTGCCCATGGCACTGCTTGCACAGAGGCACAGAGACTGGGGCTGCTTGCTTGTCTTGCCACCTCAAACGTCAGACGTATCTTTGGAGGTCCGTGGAGGGAGCCTCCGGCAGCCCTGCTCCGAAAATGCGAACGTCTGCAGATAGCTGGCAGCCAGAAGGAGCTAGCCTGGAAAGCTGTTGCTCAGCCTCATCTGCCCATGGCACTGCTCGCACAGAGGCACAGAGACTGGGGCTGCTTGCTTGTCTTGCCACCTCAAACGTCAGACGTATCTTTGGAGGTCCGTGGAGGGAGCCTCCGGCAGCCCTGCTCCGAAAATGCGAACGTCTGCAGATAGCTCGCAGCCAGAAGGAGCTAGCCTGGAAAGCTGTTGCTCAGCCTCATCTGCCCATGGCACTGCTCGCACAGAGGCACAGAGACTGGGGCTGCTTGCTTGTCTTGCCACCTCAAACGTCAGACGTATCTTTGGGGCGCCGTGGAGGGAGCCTCCGGCAGCCCTGCTCCGAAAATGCGAACGTCTGCAGATAGCTGGCAGCCAGATGGAGCTAGCCTGGAAAGCTGTTGCTCAGCCTCATCTGCCCATGGCACTGCTCACACAGAGGCACAGAGACTGGGGCTGCTTGCTTGTCTTGCCACCTCAAACGTCAGACGTATCTTTGGAGGTCCGTGGAGGGAGCCTCCGGCAGCCCTGCTCCGAAAATGCGAACGTCTGCAGATAGCTCGCAGCCAGAAGGAGCTAGCCTGGAAAGCTGTTGCTCAGCCTCATCTGCCCATGGCACTGCTCGCACAGAGGCACAGAGACTGGGGCTGCTTGCTTGTCTTGCCACCTCAAACGTCAGACGTATCTTTGGGGCGCCGTGGAGGGAGCCTCCGGCAGCCCTGCTCCGAAAATGCGAACGTCTGCAGATAGCTCGCAGCCAGAAGGAGCTAGCCTGGAAAGCTCTTGCTCAGCCTCATCTGCCCATGGCACTGCTCGCACAGAGGCACAGAGACTGGGGCTGCTTGCTTGTCTTGCCACCTCAAACGTCAGACGTATCTTTGGAGGTCCGTGGAGGGCGCCTCCGGCAGCCCTGCTCCGAAAATGCGAACGTCTGCAGATAGCTGGCAGCCAGAAGGAGCTAGCCTGGAAAGCTGTTGCTCAGCCTCATCTGCCCATGGCACTGCTCGCACAGAGGCACAGAGACTGGGGCTGCTTGCTTGTCTTGCCACCTCAAACGTCAGACGTATCTTTGGAGGTCCGTGGAGGGAGCCTCCGGCAGCCCTGCTCCGAAAATGCGAACGTCTGCAGATAGCTCGCAGCCAGAAGGAGCTAGCCTGGAAAGCTGTTGCTCAGCCTCATCTGCCCATGGCACTGCTCGCACAGAGGCACAGAGACTGGGGCTGCTTGCTTGTCTTGCCACCTCAAACGTCAGACGTATCTTTGGAGGTCCGTGGAGGGAGCCTCCGGCAGCCCTGCTCCGAAAATGCGAACGTCTGCAGATAGCTGGCAGCCAGAAGGAGCTAGCCTGGAAAGCTGTTGCTCAGCCTCATCTGCCCATGGCACTGCTCGCACAGAGGCACAGAGACTGGGGCTGCTTGCTTGTCTTGCCACCTCAAACGTCAGACGTATCTTTGGAGGTCCGTGGAGGGAGCCTCCGGCAGCCCTGCTCCGAAAATGCGAACGTCTGCAGATAGCTCGCAGCCAGAAGAAGCTAGCCTGGAAAGCTGTTGCTCAGCCTCATCTGCCCATGGCACTGCTCGCACAGAGGCACAGAGACTGGGGCTGCTTGCTTGTCTTGCCACCTCAAACGTCAGACGTATCTTTGGAGGTCCGTGGAGGGAGCCTCCGGCAGCCCTGCTCCGAAAATGCGAACGTCTGCAGATAGCTCACAGCCAGAAGGAGCTAGCCTGGAAAGCTGTTGCTCAGCCTCATCTGCCCATGGCACTGCTCGCACAGAGGCACAGAGACTGGGGCTGCTTGCTTGTCTTGCCACCTCAAACGTCAGACGTATCTTTGGAGGTCCGTGGAGGGAGCCTCCGGCAGCCCTGCTCCGAAAATGCGAACGTCTGCAGATAGCTGGCAGCCAGAAGGAGCTAGCCTGGAAAGCTGTTGCTCAGCCTCATCTGCCCATGGCACTGCTCGCACAGAGGCACAGAGACTGGGGCTGCTTGCTTGTCTTGCCACCTCAAACGTCAGACGTATCTTTGGAGGTCCGTGGAGGGAGCCTCCGGCAGCCCTGCTCCGAAAATGCGAACGTCTGCAGATAGCTCGCAGCCAGAAGGAGCTAGCCTGGAAAGCTGTTGCTCAGCCTCATCTGCCCATGGCACTGCTCGCACAGAGGCACAGAGACTGGGGCTGCTTGCTTGTCTTGCCACCTCAAACGTCAGACGTATCTTTGGAGGTCCGTGGAGGAAGCCTCCAGCAGCCCTGCTCCAAAAATGCGAACGTCTGCAGATAGCTGGCAGCCAGAAGGAGCTAGCCTGGAAAGCTCTTGCTCAGCCTCATCTGCCCATGGCACTGCTCGCACAGAGGCACAGAGACTGGGGCTGCTTGCTTGTCTTGCCACCTCAAACGTCAAACGTATCTTTGGGGCTCCGTGACTTTCATCTCCGGCAGCCCTGCTCCGAAAATGCGAATGTCTGCAGATAGCTGGCAGCCAGAAGGAGCTAGCCTGGAAAGCTGTTGCTCAGCCTGATCTGCCCATGGCACTGCTCGCACAGAGGCACAGAGACTAGGGCTGCTTGCTTGTCTTGCCACCTCAAACGTCAGACGTATCTTTGGAGGTCCGTGGAGGGAGCCTCCGGCAGCCCTGCTCCGAAAATGCGAACGTCTGCAGATAGCTCGCAGCCAGAAGGAGCTAGCCTGGAAAGCTGTTGCTCAGCCTCATCTGCCCATGGCACTGCTCGCACAGAGGCACAGAGACTGGGGCTGCTTGCTTGTCTTGCCACCTCAAACGTCAGACGTATCTTTGGAGGTCCGTGGAGGGAGCCTTCGGCAGCCCTGCTCCGAAAATGCGAACGTCTGCAGATAGCTCGCAGCCAGAAGGAGCTAGCCTGGAAAGCTGTTGCTCAGCCTCATCTGCCCATGGCACTGCTCGCACAGAGGCACAGAGACTGGGGCTGCTTGCTTGTCTTGCCACCTCAAACGTCAGACGTATCTTTGGGGCGCCGTGGAGGGAGCCTCCGGCAGCCCTGCTCCGAAAATGCGAACGTCTGCAGATAGCTCGCAGCCAGAAGGAGCTAGCCTGGAAAGCTCTTGCTCAGCCTCATCTGCCCATGGCACTGCTCGCACAGAGGCACAGAGACTGGGGCTGCTTGCTTGTCTTGCCACCTCAAACGTCAAACGTATCTTTGGGGCTCCGTGACTTTCATCTCCGGCAGCCCTGCTCCGAAAATGCGAATGTCTGCAGATAGCTGGCAGCCAGAAGGAGCTAGCCTGGAAAGCTGTTGCTCAGCCTGATCTGCCCATGGCACTGCTCGCACAGAGGCACAGAGACTAGGGCTGCTTGCTTGTCTTGCCACCTCAAACGTCAGACGTATCTTTGGAGGTCCGTGGAGGGAGCCTCCGGCAGCCCTGCTCCGAAAATGCGAACGTCTGCAGATAGCTCGCAGCCAGAAGGAGCTAGCCTGGAAAGCTGTTGCTCAGCCTCATCTGCCCATGGCACTGCTCGCACAGAGGCACAGAGACTGGGGCTGCTTGCTTGTCTTGCCACCTCAAACGTCAGACGTATCTTTGGAGGTCCGTGGAGGGAGCCTCCGGCAGCCCTGCTCCGAAAATGCGAACGTCTGCAGATAGCTGGCAGCCAGAAGGAGCTAGCCTGGAAAGCTGTTGCTCAGCCTCATCTGCCCATGGCACTGCTCGCACAGAGGCACAGAGACTGGGGCTGCTTGCTTGTCTTGCCACCTCAAACGTCAGACTTATCTTTGGAGGTCCGTGGAGGGAGCCTCCGGCAGCCCTGCTCCGAAAATGCGAACGTCTGCAGATAGCTGGCAGCCAGAAGGAGCTAGCCTGGAAAGCTGTTGCTCAGCCTCATCTGCCCATGGCACTGCTCGCACAGAGGCACAGAGACTGGGGCTGCTTGCTTGTCTTGCCATCTCAAACGTCAGACGTATCTTTGGGGCGCCGTGGAGGGAGCCTCCGGCAGCCCTGCTCCGAAAATGCGAACGTCTGCAGATAGCTCGCAGCCAGAAGGAGCTAGCCTGGAAAGCTCTTGCTCAGCCTCATCTGCCCATGGCACTGCTCGCACAGAGGCACAGAGACTGGGGCTGCTTGCTTGTCTTGCCACCTCAAACGTCAAACGTATCTTTGGGGCTCCGTGACTTTCATCTCCGGCAGCCCTGCTCCGAAAATGCGAATGTCTGCAGATAGCTGGCAGCCAGAAGGAGCTAGCCTGGAAAGCTGTTGCTCAGCCTCATCTGCCCATGGCACTGCTCGCACAGAGGCACAGAGACTGGGGCTGCTTGCTTGTCTTGCCACCTCAAACGTCAGACGTATCTTTGGGGCGCCGTGGAGGGAGCCTCCGGCAGCCCTGCTCCGAAAATGCGAACGTCTGCAGATAGCTCGCAGCCAGAAGGAGCTAGCCTGGAAAGCTCTTGCTCAGCCTCATCTGCCCATGGCACTGCTCGCACAGAGGCACAGAGACTGGGGCTGCTTGCTTGTCTTGCCACCTCAAACGTCAAACGTATCTTTGGGGCTCCGTGACTTTCATCTCCGGCAGCCCTGCTCCGAAAATGCGAACGTCTGCAGATAGCTGGCAGCCAGAAGGAGCTAGCCTGGAAAGCTGTTGCTCAGCCTCATCTGCCCATGGCACTGCTCGCACAGAGGCACAGAGACTAGGGCTGCTTGCTTGTCTTGCCACCTCAAACGTCAGACGTATCTTTGGAGGTCCGTGGAGCGAGCCTCCGGCAGCCCTGCTCCGAAAATGCGAACGTCTGCAGATAGCTTGCAGCCAGAAGGAGCTAGCCTGGAAAGCTGTTGCTCAGCCTCATCTGCCCATGGCACTGCTCGCACAGAGGCACAGAGACTGGGGCTGCTTGCTTGTCTTGCCACCTCAAACGTCAGACGTATCTTTGGAGGTCCGTGGAGGGAGCATCCGGCAGCCCTGCTCCGAAAATGCGAACGTCTGCAGATAGCTCACAGCCAGAAGGAGCTAGCCTGGAAAGCTGTTGCTCAGCCTCATCTGCCCATGGCACTGCTCGCACAGAGGCACAGAGACTGGGGCTGCTTGCTTGTCTTGCCACCTCAAACGTCAGACGTATCTTTGGAGGTCCGTGGAGGGAGCCTCCGGCAGCCCTGCTCCGAAAATGCGAACGTCTGCAGATAGCTGGCAGCCAGAAGGAGCTAGCCTGGAAAGCTGTTGCTCAGCCTCATCTGCCCATGGCACTGCTCGCACAGAGGCACAGAGACTGGGGCTGCTTGCTTGTCTTGCCACCTCAAATGTCAGACGTATCTTTGGGGCGCCGTGGAGGGAGCCTCCGGCAGCCCTGCTCCGAAAATGCGAACGTCTGCAGATAGCTGGCAGCCAGAAGGAGCTAGCCTGGAAAGCTGTTGCTCAGCCTCATCTGCCCATGGCACTGCTCGCACAGAGGCACAGAGACTGGGGCTGCTTGCTTGTCTTGCCACCTCAAACGTCAGACGTATCTTTGGAGGTCCGTGGAGGGAGCCTTCGGAAGCCCTGCTCCGAAAATGCGAACGTCTGCAGATAGCTCGCAGCCATAATTAGCTAGCCTGGAAAGCTGTTGCTCAGCCTCATCTGCCCATGGCACTGCTCGCACAGAGGCACAGAGACTGGGGCTGCTTGCTTGTCTTGCCACCTCAAACGTCAGACGTATCTTTGGAGGTCCGTGGAGGGAGCCTTCGGAAGCCCTGCTCCGAAAATGCGAACGTCTGCAGATAGCTCGCAGCCAGAAGGAGCTAGCCTGGAAAGCTGTTGCTCAGCCTCATCTGCCCATGGCACTGCTCGCACAGAGGCACAGAGACTGGGGCTGCTTGCTTGTCTTGCCACCTCAAACGTCAGACGTATCTTTGGAGGTCCGTGGAGGGAGCCTCCGGCAGCCCTGCTCCGAAAATGCGAATGTCTGCAGATAGCTGGCAGCCAGAAGGAGCTAGCCTGGAAAGCTGTTGCTCAGCCTCATCTGCCCATGGCACTGCTCGCACAGAGGCACAGAGACTGGGGCTGCTTGCTTGTCTTGCCACCTCAAACGTCAGACGTATCTTTGGAGGTCCGTGGAGGGAGCCTCCGGCAGCCCTGCTCCGAAAATGCGAACGTCGGCAGATAGCTGGCAGCCAGAAGGAGCTAGCCTGGAAAGCTGTTGCTCAGCCTCATCTGCCCATGGCACTGCTTGCACAGAGGCACAGAGACTGGGGCTGCTTGCTTGTCTTGCCACCTCAAACGTCAGACGTATCTTTGGAGGTCCGTGGAGGGAGCCTCCGGCAGCCCTGCTCCGAAAATGCGAACGTCTGCAGATAGCTGGCAGCCAGAAGGAGCTAGCCTGGAAAGCTGTTGCTCAGCCTCATCTGCCCATGGCACTGCTCGCACAGAGGCACAGAGACTGGGGCTGCTTGCTTGTCTTGCCACCTCAAACGTCAGACGTATCTTTGGAGGTCCGTGGAGGGAGCCTCCGGCAGCCCTGCTCCGAAAATGCGAACGTCTGCAGATAGCTCGCAGCCAGAAGGAGCTAGCCTGGAAAGCTGTTGCTCAGCCTCATCTGCCCATGGCACTGCTCGCACAGAGGCACAGAGACTGGGGCTGCTTGCTTGTCTTGCCACCTCAAACGTCAGACGTATCTTTGGGGCGCCGTGGAGGGAGCCTCCGGCAGCCCTGCTCCGAAAATGCGAACGTCTGCAGATAGCTGGCAGCCAGATGGAGCTAGCCTGGAAAGCTGTTGCTCAGCCTCATCTGCCCATGGCACTGCTCACACAGAGGCACAGAGACTGGGGCTGCTTGCTTGTCTTGCCACCTCAAACGTCAGACGTATCTTTGGAGGTCCGTGGAGGGAGCCTCCGGCAGCCCTGCTCCGAAAATGCGAACGTCTGCAGATAGCTCGCAGCCAGAAGGAGCTAGCCTGGAAAGCTGTTGCTCAGCCTCATCTGCCCATGGCACTGCTCGCACAGAGGCACAGAGACTGGGGCTGCTTGCTTGTCTTGCCACCTCAAACGTCAGACGTATCTTTGGGGCGCCGTGGAGGGAGCCTCCGGCAGCCCTGCTCCGAAAATGCGAACGTCTGCAGATAGCTGGCAGCCAGATGGAGCTAGCCTGGAAAGCTGTTGCTCAGCCTCATCTGCCCATGGCACTGCTCACACAGAGGCACAGAGACTGGGGCTGCTTGCTTGTCTTGCCACCTCAAACGTCAGACGTATCTTTGGAGGTCCGTGGAGGGAGCCTCCGGCAGCCCTGCTCCGAAAATGCGAACGTCTGCAGATAGCTCGCAGCCAGAAGGAGCTAGCCTGGAAAGCTCTTGCTCAGCCTCATCTGCCCATGGCACTGCTCGCACAGAGGCACAGAGACTGGGGCTGCTTGCTTGTCTTGCCACCTCAAACGTCAGACGTATCTTTGGAGGTCCGTGGAGGGCGCCTCCGGCAGCCCTGCTCCGAAAATGCGAACGTCTGCAGATAGCTGGCAGCCAGAAGGAGCTAGCCTGGAAAGCTGTTGCTCAGCCTCATCTGCCCATGGCACTGCTCGCACAGAGGCACAGAGACTGGGGCTGCTTGCTTGTCTTGCCACCTCAAACGTCAGACGTATCTTTGGAGGTCCGTGGAGGGAGCCTCCGGCAGCCCTGCTCCGAAAATGCGAACGTCTGCAGATAGCTCGCAGCCAGAAGGAGCTAGCCTGGAAAGCTGTTGCTCAGCCTCATCTGCCCATGGCACTGCTCGCACAGAGGCACAGAGAGTGGGGCTGCTTGCTTGTCTTGCCACCTCAAACGTCAGACGTATCTTTGGAGGTCCGTGGAGGGAGCCTCCGGCAGCCCTGCTCCGAAAATGCGAACGTCTGCAGATAGCTGGCAGCCAGAAGGAGCTAGCCTGGAAAGCTGTTGCTCAGCCTCATCTGCCCATGGCACTGCTCGCACAGAGGCACAGAGACTGGGGCTGCTTGCTTGTCTTGCCACCTCAAACGTCAGACGTATCTTTGGAGGTCCGTGGAGGGAGCCTCCGGCAGCCCTGCTCCGAAAATGCGAACGTCTGCAGATAGCTCGCAGCCAGAAGGAGCTAGCCTGGAAAGCTGTTGCTCAGCCTCATCTGCCCATGGCACTGCTCGCACAGAGGCACAGAGACTGGGGCTGCTTGCTTGTCTTGCCACCTCAAACGTCAGACGTATCTTTGGAGGTCCGTGGAGGGAGCCTTCGGAAGCCCTGCTCCGAAAATGCGAACGTCTGCAGATAGCTCGCAGCCATAATTAGCTAGCCTGGAAAGCTGTTGCTCAGCCTCATCTGCCCATGGCACTGCTCGCACAGAGGCACAGAGACTGGGGCTGCTTGCTTGTCTTGCCACCTCAAACGTCAGACGTATCTTTGGAGGTCCGTGGAGGGAGCCTTCGGAAGCCCTGCTCCGAAAATGCGAACGTCTGCAGATAGCTCGCAGCCAGAAGGAGCTAGCCTGGAAAGCTGTTGCTCAGCCTCATCTGCCCATGGCACTGCTCGCACAGAGGCACAGAGACTGGGGCTGCTTGCTTGTCTTGCCACCTCAAACGTCAGACGTATCTTTGGAGGTCCGTGGAGGGAGCCTCCGGCAGCCCTGCTCCGAAAATGCGAATGTCTGCAGATAGCTGGCAGCCAGAAGGAGCTAGCCTGGAAAGCTGTTGCTCAGCCTCATCTGCCCATGGCACTGCTCGCACAGAGGCACAGAGACTGGGGCTGCTTGCTTGTCTTGCCACCTCAAACGTCAGACGTATCTTTGGAGGTCCGTGGAGGGAGCCTCCGGCAGCCCTGCTCCGAAAATGCGAACGTCGGCAGATAGCTGGCAGCCAGAAGGAGCTAGCCTGGAAAGCTGTTGCTCAGCCTCATCTGCCCATGGCACTGCTTGCACAGAGGCACAGAGACTGGGGCTGCTTGCTTGTCTTGCCACCTCAAACGTCAGACGTATCTTTGGAGGTCCGTGGAGGGAGCCTCCGGCAGCCCTGCTCCGAAAATGCGAACGTCTGCAGATAGCTGGCAGCCAGAAGGAGCTAGCCTGGAAAGCTGTTGCTCAGCCTCATCTGCCCATGGCACTGCTCGCACAGAGGCACAGAGACTGGGGCTGCTTGCTTGTCTTGCCACCTCAAACGTCAGACGTATCTTTGGAGGTCCGTGGAGGGAGCCTCCGGCAGCCCTGCTCCGAAAATGCGAACGTCTGCAGATAGCTCGCAGCCAGAAGGAGCTAGCCTGGAAAGCTGTTGCTCAGCCTCATCTGCCCATGGCACTGCTCGCACAGAGGCACAGAGACTGGGGCTGCTTGCTTGTCTTGCCACCTCAAACGTCAGACGTATCTTTGGGGCGCCGTGGAGGGAGCCTCCGGCAGCCCTGCTCCGAAAATGCGAACGTCTGCAGATAGCTGGCAGCCAGATGGAGCTAGCCTGGAAAGCTGTTGCTCAGCCTCATCTGCCCATGGGACTGCTCACACAGAGGCACAGAGACTGGGGCTGCTTGCTTGTCTTGCCACCTCAAACGTCAGACGTATCTTTGGAGGTCCGTGGAGGGAGCCTCCGGCAGCCCTGCTCCGAAAATGCGAACGTCTGCAGATAGCTCGCAGCCAGAAGGAGCTAGCCTGGAAAGCTGTTGCTCAGCCTCATCTGCCCATGGCACTGCTCGCACAGAGGCACAGAGACTGGGGCTGCTTGCTTGTCTTGCCACCTCAAACGTCAGACGTATCTTTGGGGCGCCGTGGAGGGAGCCTCCGGCAGCCCTGCTCCGAAAATGCGAACGTCTGCAGATAGCTCGCAGCCAGAAGGAGCTAGCCTGGAAAGCTCTTGCTCAGCCTCATCTGCCCATGGCACTGCTCGCACAGAGGCACAGAGACTGGGGCTGCTTGCTTGTCTTGCCACCTCAAACGTCAGACGTATCTTTGGAGGTCCGTGGAGGGCGCCTCCGGCAGCCCTGCTCCGAAAATGCGAACGTCTGCAGATAGCTGGCAGCCAGAAGGAGCTAGCCTGGAAAGCTGTTGCTCAGCCTCATCTGCCCATGGCACTGCTCGCACAGAGGCACAGAGACTGGGGCTGCTTGCTTGTCTTGCCACCTCAAACGTCAGACGTATCTTTGGAGGTCCGTGGAGGGAGCCTCCGGCAGCCCTGCTCCGAAAATGCGAACGTCTGCAGATAGCTCGCAGCCAGAAGGAGCTAGCCTGGAAAGCTCTTGCTCAGCCTCATCTGCCCATGGCACTGCTCGCACAGAGGCACAGAGACTGGGGCTGCTTGCTTGTCTTGCCACCTCAAACGTCAAACGTATCTTTGGGGCTCCGTGACTTTCATCTCCTGCAGCCCTGCTCCGAAAATGCGAATGTCTGCAGATAGCTGGCAGCCAGAAGGAGCTAGCCTGGAAAGCTGTTGCTCAGCCTGATCTGCCCATGGCACTGCTCGCACAGAGGCACAGAGACTAGGGCTGCTTGCTTGTCTTGCCACCTCAAACGTCAGACGTATCTTTGGAGGTCCGTGGAGGGAGCCTCCGGCAGCCCTGCTCCGAAAATGCGAACGTCTGCAGATAGCTCGCAGCCAGAAGGAGCTAGCCTGGAAAGCTGTTGCTCAGCCTCATCTGCCCATGGCACTGCTCGCACAGAGGCACAGAGACTGGGGCTGCTTGCTTGTCTTGCCACCTCAAACGTCAGACGTATCTTTGGAGGTCCGTGGAGGGAGCCTCCGGCAGCCCTGCTCCGAAAATGCGAACGTCTGCAGATAGCTGGCAGCCAGAAGGAGCTAGCCTGGAAAGCTGTTGCTCAGCCTCATCTGCCCATGGCACTGCTCGCACAGAGGCACAGAGACTGGGGCTGCTTGCTTGTCTTGCCACCTCAAACGTCAGACTTATCTTTGGAGGTCCGTGGAGGGAGCCTCCGGCAGCCCTGCTCCGAAAATGCGAACGTCTGCAGATAGCTGGCAGCCAGAAGGAGCTAGCCTGGAAAGCTGTTGCTCAGCCTCATCTGCCCATGGCACTGCTCGCACAGAGGCACAGAGACTGGGGCTGCTTGCTTGTCTTGCCATCTCAAACGTCAGACGTATCTTTGGGGCGCCGTGGAGGGAGCCTCCGGCAGCCCTGCTCCGAAAATGCGAACGTCTGCAGATAGCTCGCAGCCAGAAGGAGCTAGCCTGGAAAGCTCTTGCTCAGCCTCATCTGCCCATGGCACTGCTCGCACAGAGGCACAGAGACTGGGGCTGCTTGCTTGTCTTGCCACCTCAAACGTCAAACGTATCTTTGGGGCTCCGTGACTTTCATCTCCGGCAGCCCTGCTCCGAAAATGCGAATGTCTGCAGATAGCTGGCAGCCAGAAGGAGCTAGCCTGGAAAGCTGTTGCTCAGCCTCATCTGCCCATGGCACTGCTCGCACAGAGGCACAGAGACTGGGGCTGCTTGCTTGTCTTGCCACCTCAAACGTCAGACGTATCTTTGGGGCGCCGTGGAGGGAGCCTCCGGCAGCCCTGCTCCGAAAATGCGAACGTCTGCAGATAGCTCGCAGCCAGAAGGAGCTAGCCTGGAAAGCTCTTGCTCAGCCTCATCTGCCCATGGCACTGCTCGCACAGAGGCACAGAGACTGGGGCTGCTTGCTTGTCTTGCCACCTCAAACGTCAAACGTATCTTTGGGGCTCCGTGACTTTCATCTCCGGCAGCCCTGCTCCGAAAATGCGAATGTCTGCAGATAGCTGGCAGCCAGAAGGAGCTAGCCTGGAAAGCTGTTGCTCAGCCTCATCTGCCCATGGCACTGCTCGCACAGAGGCACAGAGACTAGGGCTGCTTGCTTGTCTTGCCACCTCAAACGTCAGACGTATCTTTGGAGGTCCGTGGAGCGAGCCTCCGGCAGCCCTGCTCCGAAAATGCGAACGTCTGCAGATAGCTCGCAGCCAGAAGGAGCTAGCCTGGAAAGCTGTTGCTCAGCCTCATCTGCCCATGGCACTGCTCGCACAGAGGCACAGAGACTGGGGCTGCTTGCTTGTCTTGCCACCTCAAACGTCAGACGTATCTTTGGAGGTCCGTGGAGGGAGCCTCCGGCAGCCCTGCTCCGAAAATGCGAACGTCTGCAGATAGCTCGCAGCCAGAAGGAGCTAGCCTGGAAAGCTGTTGCTCAGCCTCATCTGCCCATGGCACTGCTCGCACAGAGGCACAGAGACTGGGGCTGCTTGCTTGTCTTGCCACCTCAAACGTCAAACGTATCTTTGGAGGTCCGTGGAGGGAGCCTCCGGCAGCCCTGCTCCAAAAATGCGAACGTCTGCAGATAGCTGGCAGCCAGAAGGAGCTAGCCTGGAAAGCTGTTGCTCAGCCTCATCTGCCCATGGCACTGCTCGCACAGAGGCACAGAGACTGGTGCTGCTTGCTTGTCTTGCCACCTCAAACGTCAGACGTATCTTTGGAGGTCCGTGGAGGGAGCCTCCGGCAGCCCTGCTCCGAAAATGCGAACGTCTGCAGATAGCTGGCAGCCAGAAGGAGCTAGCCTGGAAAGCTGTTGCTCAGCCTCATCTGCCCATGGCACTGCTCGCACAGAGGCACAGAGACTGGGGCTGCTTGCTTGTCTTGCCACCTCAAACGTCAGACGTATCTTTGGAGGTCCGTGGAGGGAGCATCCGGCAGCCCTGCTCCGAAAATGCGAACGTCTGCAGATAGCTCACAGCCAGAAGGAGCTAGCCTGGAAAGCTCTTGCTCAGCCTCATCTGCCCATGGCACTGCTCGCACAGAGGCACAGAGACTGGGGCTGCTTGCTTGTCTTGCCACCTCAAACGTCAGACGTATCTTTGGAGGTCCGTGGAGGGCGCCTCCGGCAGCCCTGCTCCGAAAATGCGAACGTCTGCAGACAGCTCGCAGCCAGAAGGAGCTAGCCTGGAAAGCTGTTGCTCAGCCTCATCTGCCCATGGCACTGCTCGCACAGAGGCACAGAGACTGGGGCTGCTTGCTTGTCTTGCCACCTCAAACGTCAGACGTATCTTTGGAGGTCCGTGGAGGGAGCCTCCGGCAGCCCTGCTCCGAAAATGCGAACGTCTGCAGATAGCTGGCAGCCAGAAGGAGCTAGCCTGGAAAGCTGTTGCTCAGCCTCATCTGCCCATGGCACTGCTCGCACAGAGGCACAGAGACTGGGGCTGCTTGCTTGTCTTGCCACCTCAAACGTCAGACGTATCTTTGGAGGTCCGTGGAGGGAGCCTCCGGCAGCCCTGCTCCGAAAATGCGAACGTCTGCAGATAGCTGGCAGCCAGAAGGAGCTAGCCTGGAAAGCTGTTGCTCAGCCTCATCTGCCCATGGCACTGCTCGCACAGAGGCACAGAGACTGGGGCTGCTTGCTTGTCTTGCCACCTCAAACATCAGACGTATCTTTGGAGGTCCGTGGAGGGAGCCTCCGGCAGCCCTGCTCCGAAAATGCGAACGTCTGCAGATAGCTCGCAGCCAGAAGGAGCTAGCCTGGAAAGCTGTTGCTCAGCCTCATCTGCCCATGGCACTGCTCGCACAGAGGCACAGAGACTGGGGCTGCTTGCTTGTCTTGCCACCTCAAACGTCAGACGTATCTTTGGAGGTCCGTGGAGGGAGCCTCCGGCAGCCCTGCTCCCAAAATGCGAACGTCTGCAGATAGCTCGCAGCCAGAAGGAGCTAGCCTGGAAAGCTGTTGCTCAGCCTCATCTGCCCATGGCACTGCTCGCACAGAGGCACAGAGACTGGGGCTGCTTGCTTGTCTTGCCACCTCAAATGTCAGACGTATCTTTGGAGGTCCGTGGAGGAAGCCTCCGGCAGCCCTGCTCCGAAAATGCGAACGTCTGCAGATAGCTCGCAGCCAGAAGGAGCTAGCCTGGAAAGCTGTTGCTCAGCCTCATCTGCCCATGGCACTGCTCGCACAGAGGCACAGAGACTGGGGCTGCTTGCTTGTCTTGCCACCTCAAACGTCAGACGTATCTTTGGAGGTCCGTGGAGGGAGCCTCCGGCAGCCCTGCTCCGAAAATGCGAACGTCTGCAGATAGCTGGCAGCCAGAAGGAGCTAGCCTGGAAAGCTGTTGCTCAGCCTCATCTGCCCATGGCACTGCTCGCACAGAGGCACAGAGACTAGGGCTGCTTGCTTGTCTTGCCACCTCAAACGTCAGACGTATCTTTGGAGGTCCGTGGAGGGAGCCTCCGGCAGCCCTGCTCCGAAAATGCGAACGTCTGCAGATAGCTCGCAGCCAGAAGGAGCTAGCCTGGAAAGCTGTTGCTCAGCCTCATCTGCCCATGGCACTGTTCGCACAGAGGCACAGAGACTGGGGCTGCTTGCTTGTCTTGCCACCTCAAACGTCAGACGTATCTTTGGAGGTCCATGGAGGGAGCCTCCGGCAGCCCTGCTCCGAAAATGCGAACGTCTGCAGATAGCTGGCAGCCAGAAGGAGCTAGCCTGGAAAGCTGTTGCTCAGCCTCATATGCCCATGGCACTGCTCGCACAGAGGCACAGAGACTGGGGCTGCTTGCTTGTCTTGCCACCTCAAATGTCAGACGTATCTTTGGAGGTCCGTGGAGGGAGCCTCCGGCAGCCCTGCTCCGAAAATGCGAACGTCTGCAGATAGCTGGCAGCCAGAAGGAGCTAGCCTGGAAAGCTGTTGCTCAGCCTCATCTGCCCATGGCACTGCTCGCACAGAGGCACAGAGACTGGGGCTGCTTGCTTGTCTTGCCACCTCAAACGTCAGACGTATCTTTGGAGGTCCGTGGAGGGAGCCTCCGGCAGCCCTGCTCCGAAAATGCGAACGTCTGCAGATAGCTCGCAGCCAGAATTAGCTAGCCTGGAAAGCTGTTGCTCAGCCTCATCTGCCCATGGCACTGCTCGCACAGAGGCACAGAGACTGGGGCTGCTTGCTTGTCTTGCCACCTCAAACGTCAGACGTATCTTTGGAGGTCCGTGGAGGGAGCCTCCGGCAGCCCTGCTCCGAAAATGCGAACGTCTGCAGATAGCTCGCAGCCAGAAGGAGCTAGCCTGGAAAGCTGTTGCTCAGCCTCATCTGCCCATGGCACTGCTCGCACAGAGGCACAGAGACTGGGGCTGCTTGCTTGTCTTGCCACCTCAAACGTCAGACGTATCTTTGGAGGTCCGTGGAGGGAGCCTCCGGCAGCCCTGCTCCGAAAATGCGAACGTCTGCAGATAGCTGGCAGCCAGAAGGAGCTAGCCTGGAAAGCTGTTGCTCAGCCTCATCTGCCCATGGCACTGCTCGCACAGAGGCACAGAGACTGGGGCTGCTTGCTTGTCTTGCCACCTCAAACGTCAGACGTATCTTTGGAGGTCCGTGGAGGGAGCCTCCGGCAGCCCTGCTCCGAAAATGCGAACGTCTGCAGATAGGTTGCAGCCAGAAGGAGCTAGCCTGGAAAGCTGTTGCTCAGCCTCATCTGCCCATGGCACTGCTTGCACAGAGGCACAGAGACTGGGGCTGCTTGCTTGTCTTGCCACCTCAAACGTCAGACGTATGTTTGGAGGTCCGTGGAGGGAGCCTCCGGCAGCCCTGCTCCGAAAATGCGAACGTCTGCAGATAGCTGGCAGCCAGAAGGAGCTAGCCTGGAAAGCTGTTGCTCAGCCTCATCTGCCCATGGCACTGCTCGCACAGAGGCACAGAGACTGGGGCTGCTTGCTTGTCTTGCCACCTCAAACGTCAGACTTATCTTTGGAGGTCCGTGGAGGGAGCCTCCGGCAGCCCTGCTCCGAAAATGCGAACGTCTGCAGATAGCTGGCAGCCAGAAGGAGCTAGCCTGGAAAGCTGTTGCTCAGCCTCATCTGCCCATGGCACTGCTCGCACAGAGGCACAGAGACTGGGGCTGCTTGCTTGTCTTGCCACCTCAAACGTCAGACGTATCTTTGGGGCGCCGTGGAGGGAGCCTCCGGCAGCCCTGCTCCGAAAATGCGAACGTCTGCAGATAGCTCGCAGCCAGAAGGAGCTAGCCTGGAAAGCTCTTGCTCAGCCTCATCTGCCCATGGCACTGCTCGCACAGAGGCACAGAGACTGGGGCTGCTTGCTTGTCTTGCCACCTCAAACGTCAAACGTATCTTTGGGGCTCCGTGACTTTCATCTCCGGCAGCGCTGCTCCGAAAATGCGAATGTCTGCAGATAGCTGGCAGCCAGAAGGAGCTAGCCTGGAAAGCTGTTGCTCAGCCTCATCTGCCCATGGCACTGCTCGCACAGAGGCACAGAGACTGGGGCTGCTTGCTTGTCTTGCCACCTCAAACGTCAGACGTATCTTTGGAGGTCCGTGGAGGGAGCCTCCGGCAGCCCTGCTCCGAAAATGCGAACGTCTGCAGATAGCTCGCAGCCAGAAGGAGCTAGCCTGGAAAGCTCTTGCTCAGCCTCATCTGCCCATGGCACTGCTCGCACAGAGGCACAGAGACTGGGGCTGCTTGCTTGTCTTGCCACCTCAAACGTCAAACGTATCTTTGGAGGTCCGTGGAGGGAGCCTCCGGCAGCCCTGCTCCGAAAATGCGAACGTCTGCAGATAGCTGGCAGCCAGAAGGAGCTAGCCTGGAAAGCTGTTGCTCAGCCTCATCTGCCCATGGCACTGCTCGCACAGAGGCACAGAGACTGGTGCTGCTTGCTTGTCTTGCCACCTCAAACGTCAGACGTATCTTTGGAGGTCCGTGGAGGGAGCCTCCGGCAGCCCTGCTCCGAAAATGCGAACGTCTGCAGATAGCTGGCAGCCAGAAGGAGCTAGCCTGGAAAGCTGTTGCTCAGCCTCATCTGCCCATGGCACTGCTCGCACAGAGGCACAGAGACTGGGGCTGCTTGCTTGTCTTGCCACCTCAAACGTCAGACGTATCTTTGGAGGTCCGTGTAGGGAGCATCCGGCAGCCCTGCTCCGAAAATGCGAACGTCTGCAGATAGCTCACAGCCAGAAGGAGCTAGCCTGGAAAGCTGTTGCTCAGCCTCATCTGCCCATGGCACTGCTCGCACAGAGGCACAGAGACTGGGGCTGCTTGCTTGTCTTGCCACCTCAAACGTCAGACGTATCTTTGGAGGTCCGTGGAGGGAGCCTCCGGCAGCCCTGCTCCGAAAATGCGAACGTCTGCAGATAGCTGGCAGCCAGAAGGAGCTAGCCTGGAAAGCTGTTGCTCAGCCTCATCTGCCCATGGCACTGCTCGCACAGAGGCACAGAGACTGGGGCTGCTTGCTTGTCTTGCCACCTCAAATGTCAGACGTATCTTTGGGGCGCCGTGGAGGGAGCCTCCGGCAGCCCTGCTCCGAAAATGCGAACGTCTGCAGATAGCTCGCAGCCAGAAGGAGCTAGCCTGGAAAGCTCTTGCTCAGCCTCATCTGCCCATGGCACTGCTCGCACAGAGGCACAGAGACTGGGGCTGCTTGCTTGTCTTGCCACCTCAAACGTCAGACGTATCTTTGGAGGTCCGTGGAGGGCGCCTCCGGCAGCCCTGCTCCGAAAATGCGAACGTCTGCAGATAGCTGGCAGCCAGAAGGAGCTAGCCTGGAAAGCTGTTGCTCAGCCTCATCTGCCCATGGCACTGCTCGCACAGAGGCACAGAGACTGGGGCTGCTTGCTTGTCTTGCCACCTCAAACGTCAGACGTATCTTTGGAGGTCCGTGGAGGGAGCCTCCGGCAGCCCTGCTCCGAAAATGCGAACGTCTGCAGATAGCTGGCAGCCAGAAGGAGCTAGCCTGGAAAGCTGTTGCTCAGCCTCATCTGCCCATGGCACTGCTCGCACAGAGGCACAGAGACTGGGGCTGCTTGCTTGTCTTGCCACCTCAAACGTCAGACGTATCTTTGGAGGTCCGTGGAGGGAGCCTCCGGCAGCCCTGCTCCGAAAATGCGAACGTCTGCAGATAGCTGGCAGCCAGAAGGAGCTAGCCTGGAAAGCTGTTGCTCAGCCTCATCTGCCCATGGCACTGCTTGCACAGAGGCACAGAGACTGGGGCTGCTTGCTTGTCTTGCCACCTCAAACGTCAGACGTATCTTTGGAGGTCCGTGGAGGGAGCCTCCGGCAGCCCTGCTCCGAAAATGCGAACGTCTGCAGATAGCTGGCAGCCAGAAGGAGCTAGCCTGGAAAGCTGTTGCTCAGCCTCATCTGCCCATGGCACTGCTCGCACAGAGGCACAGAGACTGGGGCTGCTTGCTTGTCTTGCCACCTCAAACGTCAGACGTATCTTTGGAGGTCCGTGGAGGGAGCCTCCGGCAGCCCTGCTCCGAAAATGCGAACGTCTGCAGATAGCTCGCAGCCAGAAGGAGCTAGCCTGGAAAGCTGTTGCTCAGCCTCATCTGCCCATGGCACTGCTCGCACAGAGGCACAGAGACTGGGGCTGCTTGCTTGTCTTGCCACCTCAAACGTCAGACGTATCTTTGGGGCGCCGTGGAGGGAGCCTCCGGCAGCCCTGCTCCGAAAATGCGAACGTCTGCAGATAGCTGGCAGCCAGAAGGAGCTAGCCTGGAAAGCTGTTGCTCAGCCTCATCTGCCCATGGCACTGCTCGCACAGAGGCACAGAGACTGGGGCTGCTTGCTTGTCTTGCCACCTCAAACGTCAGATGTATCTTTGGAGGTCCGTGGAGGGAGCCTCCGGCAGCCCTGCTCCGAAAATGCGAACGTCTGCAGATAGCTCGCAGCCAGAAGGAGCTAGCCTGGAAAGCTGTTGCTCAGCCTCATCTGCCCATGGCACTGCTCGCACAGAGGCACAGAGACTGGGGCTGCTTGCTTGTCTTGCCACCTCAAACGTCAGACGTATCTTTGGGGCGCCGTGGAGGGAGCCTCCGGCAGCCCTGCTCCGAAAATGCGAACGTCTGCAGATAGCTCGCAGCCAGAAGGAGCTAGCCTGGAAAGCTGTTGCTCAGCCTCATCTGCCCATGGCACTGCTCGCACAGAGGCACAGAGACTGGGGCTGCTTGCTTGTCTTGCCACCTCAAACGTCAGACGTATCTTTGGAGGTCCGTGGAGGGAACCTCCGGCAGCCCTGCTCCGAAAATGCGAACGTCTGCAGATAGCTCGCAGCCAGAAGGAGCTAGCCTGGAAAGCTGTTGCTCAGCCTCATCTGCCCATGGCACTGCTCGCACAGAGGCACAGAGACTGGGGCTGCTTGCTTGTCTTGCCACCTCAAACGTCAGACGTATCTTTGGAGGTCCGTGGAGGGAGCCTCCGGCAGCCCTGCTCCGAAAATGCGAACGTCTGCAGACAGCTCGCAGCCAGAAGGAGCTAGCCTGGAAAGCTGTTGCTCAGCCTCATCTGCCCATGGCACTGCTCGCACAGAGGCACAGAGACTGGGGCTGCTTGCTTGTCTTGCCACCTCAAACGTCAGACGTATCTTTGGAGGTCCGTGGAGGGAGCCTCCGGCAGCCCTGCTCCGAAAATGCGAACGTCTGCAGATAGCTGGCAGCCAGAAGGAGCTAGCCTGGAAAGCTGTTGCTCAGCCTCATCTGCCCATGGCACTGCTCGCACAGAGGCACAGAGACTGGGGCTGCTTGCTTGTCTTGCCACCTCAAACGTCAGACGTATCTTTGGAGGTCCGTGGAGGGAGCCTCCGGCAGCCCTGCTCCGAAAATGCGAACGTCTGCAGATAGCTCACAGCCAGAAGGAGCTAGCCTGGAAAGCTGTTGCTCAGCCTCATCTGCCCATGGCACTGCTCGCACAGAGGCACAGAGACTGGGGCTGCTTGCTTGTCTTGCCACCTCAAACATCAGACGTATCTTTGGAGGTCCGTGGAGGGAGCCTCCGGCAGCCCTGCTCCGAAAATGCGAACGTCTGCAGATAGCTCGCAGCCAGAAGGAGCTAGCCTGGAAAGCTGTTGCTCAGCCTCATCTGCCCATGGCACTGCTCGCACAGAGGCACAGAGACTGGGGCTGCTTGCTTGTCTTGCCACCTCAAATGTCAGACGTATCTTTGGAGGTCCGTGGAGGAAGCCTCCGGCAGCCCTGCTCCGAAAATGCGAACGTCTGCAGATAGCTGGCAGCCAGAAGGAGCTAGCCTGGAAAGCTGTTGCTCAGCCTCATCTGCCCATGGCACTGCTCGCACAGAGGCACAGAGACTGGGGCTGCTTGCTTGTCTTGCCACCTCAAACGTCAGAAGTATCTTTGGAGGTCCGTGGAGGGAGCCTCCGGCAGCCCTGCTCCGAAAATGCGAACGTCTGCAGATAGCTCGCAGCCAGAAGGAGCTAGCCTGGAAAGCTGTTGCTCAGCCTCATCTGCCCATGGCACTGCTCGCACAGAGGCACAGAGACTGGGGCTGCTTGCTTGTCTTGCCACCTCAAACGTCAGACGTATCTTTGGAGGTCCGTGGAGGGAGCCTCCGGCAGCCCTGCTCCGAAAATGCGAACGTCTGCAGATAGCTCGCAGCCAGAAGGAGCTAGCCTGGAAAGCTGTTGCTCAGCCTCATCTGCCCATGGCACTGTTCGCACAGAGGCACAGAGACTGGGGCTGCTTGCTTGTCTTGCCACCTCAAACGTCAGACGTATCTTTGGAGGTCCATGGAGGGAGCCTCCGGCAGCCCTGCTCCGAAAATGCGAACGTCTGCAGATAGCTGGCAGCCAGAAGGAGCTAGCCTGGAAAGCTGTTGCTTAGCCTCATATGCCCATGGCACTGCTCGCACAGAGGCACAGAGACTGGGGCTGCTTGCTTGTCTTGCCACCTCAAATGTCAGACGTATCTTTGGAGGTCCGTGGAGGGAGCCTCCGGCAGCCCTGCTCCGAAAATGCGAACGTCTGCAGATAGCTGGCAGCCAGAAGGAGCTAGCCTGGAAAGCTGTTGCTCAGCCTCATCTGCCCATGGCACTGCTCGCACAGAGGCACAGAGACTGGGGCTGCTTGCTTGTCTTGCCACCTCAAACGTCAGACGTATCTTTGGAGGTCCGTGGAGGGAGCCTCCGGCAGCCCTGCTCCGAAAATGCGAACGTCTGCAGATAGCTCGCAGCCAGAATTAGCTAGCCTGGAAAGCTGTTGCTCAGCCTCATCTGCCCATGGCACTGCTCGCACAGAGGCACAGAGACTGGGGCTGCTTGCTTGTCTTGCCACCTCAAACGTCAGACGTATCTTTGGAGGTCCGTGGAGGGAGCCTCCGGCAGCCCTGCTCCGAAAATGCGAACGTCTGCAGATAGCTCGCAGCCAGAAGGAGCTAGCCTGGAAAGCTGTTGCTCAGCCTCATCTGCCCATGGCACTGCTCGCACAGAGGCACAGAGACTGGGGCTGCTTGCTTGTCTTGCCACCTCAAACGTCAAACGTATCTTTGGAGGTCCGTGGAGGGAGCCTCCGGCAGCCCTGCTCCGAAAATGCGAACGTCTGCAGATAGCTGGCAGCCAGAAGGAGCTAGCCTGGAAAGCTGTTGCTCAGCCTCATCTGCCCATGGCACTGCTCGCACAGAGGCACAGAGACTGGTGCTGCTTGCTTGTCTTGCCACCTCAAACGTCAGACGTATCTTTGGAGGTCCGTGGAGGGAGCCTCCGGCAGCCCTGCTCCGAAAATGCGAACGTCTGCAGATAGCTGGCAGCCAGAAGGAGCTAGCCTGGAAAGCTGTTGCTCAGCCTCATCTGCCCATGGCACTGCTTGCACAGAGGCACAGAGACTGGGGATGCTTGCTTGTCTTGCCACCTCAAACGTCAGACGTATGTTTGGAGGTCCGTGGAGGGAGCCTCCGGCAGCCCTGCTCCGAAAATGCGAACGTCTGCAGATAGCTGGCAGCCAGAAGGAGCTAGCCTGGAAAGCTGTTGCTCAGCCTCATCTGCCCATGGCACTGCTCGCACAGAGGCACAGAGACTGGGGCTGCTTGCTTGTCTTGCCACCTCAAACGTCAGACTTATCTTTGGAGGTCCGTGGAGGGAGCCTCCGGCAGCCCTGCTCCGAAAATGCGAACGTCTGCAGATAGCTGGCAGCCAGAAGGAGCTAGCCTGGAAAGCTGTTGCTCAGCCTCATCTGCCCATGGCACTGCTCGCACAGAGGCACAGAGACTGGGGCTGCTTGCTTGTCTTGCCACCTCAAACGTCAGACGTATCTTTGGGGCGCCGTGGAGGGAGCCTCCGGCAGCCCTGCTCCGAAAATGCGAACGTCTGCAGATAGCTCGCAGCCAGAAGGAGCTAGCCTGGAAAGCTGTTGCTCAGCCTCATCTGCCCATGGCACTGCTCGCACAGAGGCACAGAGACTGGGGCTGCTTGCTTGTCTTGCCACCTCAAACGTCAGACGTATCTTTGGGGCGCCGTGGAGGGAGCCTCCGGCAGCCCTGCTCCGAAAATGCGAACGTCTGCAGATAGCTCGCAGCCAGAAGGAGCTAGCCTGGAAAGCTCTTGCTCAGCCTCATCTGCCCATGGCACTGCTCGCACAGAGGCACAGAGACTGGGGCTGCTTGCTTGTCTTGCCACCTCAAACGTCAAACTTATCTTTGGGGCTCCGTGACTTTCATCTCCGGCAGCCCTGCTCCGAAAATGCGAATGTCTGCAGATAGCTGGCAGCCAGAAGGAGCTAGCCTGGAAAGCTGTTGCTCAGCCTGATCTGCCCATGGCACTGCTCGCACAGAGGCACAGAGACTAGGGCTGCTTGCTTGTCTTGCCACCTCAAACGTCAGACGTATCTTTGGAGGTCCGTGGAGGGAGCCTCCGGCAGCCCTGCTCCGAAAATGCGAACGTCTGCAGATAGCTCGCAGCCAGAAGGAGCTAGCCTGGAAAGCTGTTGCTCAGCCTCATCTGCCCATGGCACTGCTCGCACAGAGGCACAGAGACTGGGGCTGCTTGCTTGTCTTGCCACCTCAAACGTCAGACGTATCTTTGGAGGTCCGTGGAGGGAGCCTCCGGCAGCCCTGCTCCGAAAATGCGAACGTCTGCAGATAGCTGGCAGCCAGAAGGAGCTAGCCTGGAAAGCTGTTGCTCAGCCTCATCTGCCCATGGCACTGCTCGCACAGAGGCACAGAGACTGGGGCTGCTTGCTTGTCTTGCCACCTCAAACGTCAGACTTATCTTTGGAGGTCCGTGGAGGGAGCCTCCGGCAGCCCTGCTCCGAAAATGCGAACGTCTGCAGATAGCTGGCAGCCAGAAGGAGCTAGCCTGGAAAGCTGTTGCTCAGCCTCATCTGCCCATGGCACTGCTCGCACAGAGGCACAGAGACTGGGGCTGCTTGCTTGTCTTGCCATCTCAAACGTCAGACGTATCTTTGGGGCGCCGTGGAGGGAGCCTCCGGCAGCCCTGCTCCGAAAATGCGAACGTCTGCAGATAGCTCGCAGCCAGAAGGAGCTAGCCTGGAAAGCTCTTGCTCAGCCTCATCTGCCCATGGCACTGCTCGCACAGAGGCACAGAGACTGGGGCTGCTTGCTTGTCTTGCCACCTCAAACGTCAAACGTATCTTTGGGGCTCCGTGACTTTCATCTCCGGCAGCCCTGCTCCGAAAACGCGAATGTCTACAGATAGCTGGCAGCCAGAAGGAGCTAGCCTGGAAAGCTGTTGCTCAGCCTCATCTGCCCATGGCACTGCTCGCACAGAGGCACAGAGACTGGGGCTGCTTGCTTGTCTTGCCACCTCAAACGTCAGACGTATCTTTGGGGCGCCGTGGAGGGAGCCTCCGGCAGCCCTGCTCCGAAAATGCGAACGTCTGCAGATAGCTCGCAGCCAGAAGGAGCTAGCCTGGAAAGCTCTTGCTCAGCCTCATCTGCCCATGGCACTGCTCGCACAGAGGCACAGAGACTGGGGCTGCTTGCTTGTCTTGCCACCTCAAACGTCAAACGTATCTTTGGGGCTCCGTGACTTTCATCTCCGGCAGCCCTGCTCCGAAAATGCGAATGTCTGCAGATAGCTGGCAGCCAGAAGGAGCTAGCCTGGAAAGCTGTTGCTCAGCCTCATCTGCCCATGGCACTGCTCGCACAGAGGCACAGAGACTAGGGCTGCTTGCTTGTCTTGCCACCTCAAACGTCAGACGTATCTTTGGAGGTCCGTGGAGGGAGCCTCCGGCAGCCCTGCTCCGAAAATGCGAACGTCTGCAGATAGCTCGCAGCCAGAAGGAGCTAGCCTGGAAAGCTGTTGCTCAGCCTCATCTGCCCATGGCACTGCTCGCACAGAGGCACAGAGACTGGGGCTGCTTGCTTGTCTTGCCACCTCAAACGTCAGACGTATCTTTGGAGGTCCGTGGAGGGAGCCTCCGGCAGCCCTGCTCCGAAAATGCGAACGTCTGCAGATAGCTCGCAGCCAGAAGGAGCTAGCCTGGAAAGCTGTTGCTCAGCCTCATCTGCCCATGGCACTGCTCGCACAGAGGCACAGAGACTGGGGCTGCTTGCTTGTCTTGCCACCTCAAACGTCAAACGTATCTTTGGAGGTCCGTGGAGGGAGCCTCCGGCAGCCCTGCTCCGAAAATGCGAACGTCTGCAGATAGCTGGCAGCCAGAAGGAGCTAGCCTGGAAAGCTGTTGCTCAGCCTCATCTGCCCATGGCACTGCTCGCACAGAGGCACAGAGACTGGTGCTGCTTGCTTGTCTTGCCACCTCAAACGTCAGACGTATCTTTGGAGGTCCGTGGAGGGAGCCTCCGGCAGCCCTGCTCCGAAAATGCGAACGTCTGCAGATAGCTGGCAGCCAGAAGGAGCTAGCCTGGAAAGCTGTTGCTCAGCCTCATCTGCCCATGGCACTGCTCGCACAGAGGCACAGAGACTGGGGCTGCTTGCTTGTCTTGCCACCTCAAACGTCAGACGTATCTTTGGAGGTCCGTGGAGGGAGCATCCGGCAGCCCTGCTCCGAAAATGCGAACGTCTGCAGATAGCTCACAGCCAGAAGGAGCTAGCCTGGAAAGCTCTTGCTCAGCCTCATCTGCCCATGGCACTGCTCGCACAGAGGCACAGAGACTGGGGCTGCTTGCTTGTCTTGCCACCTCAAACGTCAGACGTATCTTTGGAGGTCCGTGGAGGGCGCCTCCGGCAGCCCTGCTCCGAAAATGCGAACGTCTGCAGATAGCTGGCAGCCAGAAGGAGCTAGCCTGGAAAGCTGTTGCTCAGCCTCATCTGCCCATGGCACTGCTCGCACAGAGGCACAGAGACTGGGGCTGCTTGCTTGTCTTGCCACCTCAAACGTCAGACGTATCTTTGGAGGTCCGTGGAGGGAGCCTCCGGCAGCCCTGCTCCGAAAATGCGAACGTCTGCAGACAGCTCGCAGCCAGAAGGAGCTAGCCTGGAAAGCTGTTGCTCAGCCTCATCTGCCCATGGCACTGCTCGCACAGAGGCACAGAGACTGGGGCTGCTTGCTTGTCTTGCCACCTCAAACGTCAGAAGTATCTTTGGAGGTCCGTGGAGGGAGCCTCCGGCAGCCCTGCTCCGAAAATGCGAACGTCTGCAGATAGCTGGCAGCCAGAAGGAGCTAGCCTGGAAAGCTGTTGCTCAGCCTCATCTGCCCATGGCACTGCTCGCACAGAGGCACAGAGACTGGGGCTGCTTGCTTGTCTTGCCACCTCAAACGTCAGACGTATCTTTGGAGGTCCGTGGAGGGAGCCTCCGGCAGCCCTGCTCCGAAAATGCGAACGTCTGCAGATAGCTGGCAGCCAGAAGGAGCTAGCCTGGAAAGCTGTTGCTCAGCCTCATCTGCCCATGGCACTGCTCGCACAGAGGCACAGAGACTGGGGCTGCTTGCTTGTCTTGCCACCTCAAACGTCAGACGTATCTTTGGAGGTCCGTGGAGGGAGCCTCCGGCAGCCCTGCTCCGAAAATGCGAACGTCTGCAGATAGCTGGCAGCCAGAAGGAGCTAGCCTGGAAAGCTGTTGCTCAGCCTCATCTGCCCATGGCACTGCTCGCACAGAGGCACAGAGACTAGGGCTGCTTGCTTGTCTTGCCACCTCAAACGTCAGACGTATCTTTGGAGGTCCGTGGAGGGAGCCTCCGGCAGCCCTGCTCCGAAAATGCGAACGTCTGCAGATAGCTCGCAGCCAGAAGGAGCTAGCCTGGAAAGCTGTTGCTCAGCCTCATCTGCCCATGGCACTGTTCGCACAGAGGCACAGAGACTGGGGCTGCTTGCTTGTCTTGCCACCTCAAACGTCAGACGTATCTTTGGAGGTCCATGGAGGGAGCCTCCGGCAGCCCTGCTCCGAAAATGCGAACGTCTGCAGATAGCTGGCAGCCAGAAGGAGCTAGCCTGGAAAGCTGTTGCTCAGCCTCATATGCCCATGGCACTGCTCGCACAGAGGCACAGAGACTGGGGCTGCTTGCTTGTCTTGCCACCTCAAATGTCAGACGTATCTTTGGAGGTCCGTGGAGGGAGCCTCCGGCAGCCCTGCTCCGAAAATGCGAACGTCTGCAGATAGCTGGCAGCCAGAAGGAGCTAGCCTGGAAAGCTGTTGCTCAGCCTCATCTGCCCATGGCACTGCTCGCACAGAGGCACAGAGACTGGGGCTGCTTGCTTGTCTTGCCACCTCAAACGTCAGACGTATCTTTGGAGGTTCGTGGAGGGAGCCTCCGGCAGCCCTGCTCCGAAAATGCGAACGTCTGCAGATAGCTCGCAGCCAGAATTAGCTAGCCTGGAAAGCTGTTGCTCAGCCTCATCTGCCCATGGCACTGCTCGCACAGAGGCACAGAGACTGGGGCTGCTTGCTTGTCTTGCCACCTCAAACGTCAGACGTATCTTTGGAGGTCCGTGGAGGGAGCCTCCGGCAGCCCTGCTCCGAAAATGCGAACGTCTGCAGATAGCTCGCAGCCAGAAGGAGCTAGCCTGGAAAGCTGTTGCTCAGCCTCATCTGCCCATGGCACTGCTCGCACAGAGGCACAGAGACTGGGGCTGCTTGCTTGTCTTGCCACCTCAAACGTCAGACGTATCTTTGGAGGTCCGTGGAGGGAGCCTCCGGCAGCCCTGCTCCGAAAATGCGAACGTCTGCAGATAGCTGGCAGCCAGAAGGAGCTAGCCTGGAAAGCTGTTGCTCAGCCTCATCTGCCCATGGCACTGCTCGCACAGAGGCACAGAGACTGGGGCTGCTTGCTTGTCTTGCCACCTCAAACGTCAGACTTATCTTTGGAGGTCCGTGGAGGGAGCCTCCGGCAGCCCTGCTCCGAAAATGCGAACGTCTGCAGATAGCTGGCAGCCAGAAGGAGCTAGCCTGGAAAGCTGTTGCTCAGCCTCATCTGCCCATGGCACTGCTCGCACAGAGGCACAGAGACTGGGGCTGCTTGCTTGTCTTGCCACCTCAAACGTCAGACGTATCTTTGGGGCGCCGTGGAGGGAGCCTCCGGCAGCCCTGCTCCGAAAATGCGAACGTCTGCAGATAGCTGGCAGCCAGAAGGAGCTAGCCTGGAAAGCTGTTGCTCAGCCTCATCTGCCCATGGCACTGCTCGCACAGAGGCACAGAGACTGGGGCTGCTTGCTTGTCTTGCCACCTCAAACGTCAAACGTATCTTTGGGGCTCCGTGACTTTCATCTCCGGCAGCGCTGCTCCGAAAATGCGAATGTCTGCAGATAGCTGGCAGCCAGAAGGAGCTAGCCTGGAAAGCTGTTGCTCAGCCTGATCTGCCCATGGCACTGCTCGCACAGAGGCACAGAGACTAGGGCTGCTTGCTTGTCTTGCCACCTCAAACGTCAGACGTATCTTTGGAGGTCCGTGGAGGGAGCCTCCGGCAGCCCTGCTCCGAAAATGCGAACGTCTGCAGATAGCTGGCAGCCAGAAGGAGCTAGCCTGGAAAGCTGTTGCTCAGCCTCATCTGCCCATGGCACTGCTCGCACAGAGGCACAGAGACTGGGGCTGCTTGCTTGTCTTGCCACCTCAAACGTCAGACGTATCTTTGGAGGTCCGTGGAGGGAGCCTCCGGCAGCCCTGCTCCGAAAATGCGAACGTCTGCAGATAGCTCGCAGCCAGAAGGAGCTAGCCTGGAAAGCTGTTGCTCAGCCTCATCTGCCCATGGCACTGCTCGCACAGAGGCACAGAGACTGGGGCTGCTTGCTTGTCTTGCCACCTCAAACGTCAAACGTATCTTTGGAGGTCCGTGGAGGGAGCCTCCGGCAGCCCTGCTCCGAAAATGCGAACGTCTGCAGATAGCTGGCAGCCAGAAGGAGCTAGCCTGGAAAGCTGTTGCTCAGCCTCATCTGCCCATGGCACTGCTCGCACAGAGGCACAGAGACTGGTGCTGCTTGCTTGTCTTGCCACCTCAAACGTCAGACGTATCTTTGGAGGTCCGTGGAGGGAGCCTCCGGCAGCCCTGCTCCGAAAATGCGAACGTCTGCAGATAGCTGGCAGCCAGAAGGAGCTAGCCTGGAAAGCTGTTGCTCAGCCTCATCTGCCCATGGCACTGCTCGCACAGAGGCACAGAGACTGGGGCTGCTTGCTTGTCTTGCCACCTCAAATGTCAGACGTATCTTTGGGGCGCCGTGGAGGGAGCCTCCAGCAGCCCTGCTCCGAAAATGCGAACGTCTGCAGATAGCTCGCAGCCAGAAGGAGCTAGTCTGGAAAGCTCTTGCTCAGCCTCATCTGCCCATGGCACTGCTCGCACAGAGGCACAGAGACTGGGGCTGCTTGCTTGTCTTGCCACCTCAAACGTCAGACGTATCTTTGGAGGTCCGTGGAGGGAGCCTCCGGCAGCCCTGCTCCGAAAATGCGAACGTCTGCAGATAGCTGGCAGCCAGAAGGAGCTAGCCTGGAAAGCTGTTGCTCAGCCTCATCTGCCCATGCAACTGCTCGCACAGAGGCACAGAGACTGGGGCTGCTTGCTTGTCTTGCCACCTCAAACGTCAGACGTATCTTTGGAGGTCCGTGGAGGGAGCCTTCGGAAGCCCTGCTCCGAAAATGCGAACGTCTGCAGATAGCTCGCAGCCAGAAGGAGCTAGCCTGGAAAGCTGTTGCTCAGCCTCATCTGCCCATGGCACTGCTCGCACAGAGGCACAGAGACTGGGGCTGCTTGCTTGTCTTGCCACCTCAAACGTCAGACGTATCTTTGGAGGTCCGTGGAGGGAGCCTTCGGAAGCCCTGCTCCGAAAATGCGAACGTCTGCAGATAGCTCGCAGCCAGAAGGAGCTAGCCTGGAAAGCTGTTGCTCAGCCTCATCTGCCCATGGCACTGCTTGCACAGAGGCACAGAGACTGGGGCTGCTTGCTTGTCTTGCCACCTCAAACGTCAGACGTATCTTTGGAGGTCCGTGGAGGGAGCCTCCGGCAGCCCTGCTCCGAAAATGCGAACGTCTGCAGATAGCTGGCAGCCAGAAGGAGCTAGCCTGGAAAGCTGTTGCTCAGCCTCATCTGCCCATGGCACTGCTTGCACAGAGGCACAGAGACTGGGGCTGCTTGCTTGTCTTGCCACCTCAAACGTCAGACGTATCTTTGGAGGTCCGTGGAGGGAGCCTCCGGCAGCCCTGCTCCGAAAATGCGAACGTCTGCAGATAGCTGGCAGCCAGAAGGAGCTAGCCTGGAAAGCTGTTGCTCAGCCTCATCTGCCCATGGCACTGCTCGCACAGAGGCACAGAGACTGGGGCTGCTTGCTTGTCTTGCCACCTCAAACGTCAGACGTATCTTTGGAGGTCCGTGGAGGGAGCCTCCGGCAGCCCTGCTCCGAAAATGCGAACGTCTGCAGATAGCTCGCAGCCAGAAGGAGCTAGCCTGGAAAGCTGTTGCTCAGCCTCATCTGCCCATGGCACTGCTCGCACAGAGGCACAGAGACTGGGGCTGCTTGCTTGTCTTGCCACCTCAAACGTCAGACGTATCTTTGGGGCGCCGTGGAGGGAGCCTCCGGCAGCCCTGCTCCGAAAATGCGAACGTCTGCAGATAGCTCGCAGCCAGAAGGAGCTAGCCTGGAAAGCTGTTGCTCAGCCTCATCTGCCCATGGCACTGCTCGCACAGAGGCACAGAGACTGGGGCTGCTTGCTTGTCTTGCCACCTCAAACGTCAGATGTATCTTTGGAGGTCCGTGGAGGGAGCCTCCGGCAGCCCTGCTCCGAAAATGCGAACGTCTGCAGATAGCTCGCAGCCAGAAGGAGCTAGCCTGGAAAGCTGTTGCTCAGCCTCATCTGCCCATGGCACTGCTCGCACAGAGGCACAGAGACTGGGGCTGCTTGCTTGTCTTGCCACCTCAAACGTCAGACGTATCTTTGGAGGTCCGTGGAGGGAGCCTCCGGCAGCCCTGCTCCGAAAATGCGAACGTCTGCAGATAGCTCGCAGCCAGAAGGAGCTAGCCTGGAAAGCTCTTGCTCAGCCTCATCTGCCCATGGCACTGCTTGCACAGAGGCACAGAGACTGGGGCTGCTTGCTTGTCTTGCCACCTCAAACGTCAGACGTATCTTTGGAGGTCCGTGGAGGGCGCCTTCGGCAGCCCTGCTCCGAAAATGCGAACGTCTGCAGATAGCTGGCAGCCAGAAGGAGCTAGCCTGGAAAGCTGTTGCTCAGCCTCATCTGCCCATGGCACTGCTCGCACAGAGGCACAGAGACTGGGGCTGCTTGCTTGTCTTGCCACCTCAAACGTCAGACGTATCTTTGGAGGTCCGTGGAGGGAGCCTCCGGCAGCCCTGCTCCGAAAATGCGAACGTCTGCAGACAGCTCGCAGCCAGAAGGAGCTAGCCTGGAAAGCTGTTGCTCAGCCTCATCTGCCCATGGCACTGCTCGCACAGAGGCACAGAGACTGGGGCTGCTTGCTTGTCTTGCCACCTCAAACGTCAGACGTATCTTTGGAGGTCCGTGGAGGGAGCCTCCGGCAGCCCTGCTCCGAAAATGCGAACGTCTGCAGATAGCTGGCAGCCAGAAGGAGCTAGCCTGGAAAGCTGTTGCTCAGCCTCATCTGCCCATGGCACTGCTCGCACAGAGGCACAGAGACTGGGGCTGCTTGCTTGTCTTGCCACCTCAAACGTCAGACGTATCTTTGGAGGTCCGTGGAGGGAGCCTCCGGCAGCCCTGCTCCGAAAATGCGAACGTCTGCAGATAGCTCACAGCCAGAAGGAGCTAGCCTGGAAAGCTGTTGCTCAGCCTCATCTGCCCATGGCACTGCTCGCACAGAGGCACAGAGACTGGGGCTGCTTGCTTGTCTTGCCACCTCAAACATCAGACGTATCTTTGGAGGTCCGTGGAGGGAGCCTCCGGCAGCCCTGCTCCGAAAATGCGAACGTCTGCAGATAGCTCGCAGCCAGAAGGAGCTAGCCTGGAAAGCTGTTGCTCAGCCTCATCTGCCCATGGCACTGCTCGCACAGAGGCACAGAGACTGGGGCTGCTTGCTTGTCTTGCCACCTCAAACGTCAGACGTATCTTTGGAGGTCCGTGGAGGGAGCCTCCGGCAGCCCTGCTCCCAAAATGCGAACGTCTGCAGATAGCTCGCAGCCAGAAGGAGCTAGCCTGGAAAGCTGTTGCTCAGCCTCATCTGCCCATGGCACTGCTCGCACAGAGGCACAGAGACTGGGGCTGCTTGCTTGTCTTGCCACCTCAAATGTCAGACGTATCTTTGGAGGTCCGTGGAGGAAGCCTCCGGCAGCCCTGCTCCGAAAATGCGAACGTCTGCAGATAGCTGGCAGCCAGAAGGAGCTAGCCTGGAAAGCTGTTGCTCAGCCTCATCTGCCCATGGCACTGCTCGCACAGAGGCACAGAGACTGGGGCTGCTTGCTTGTCTTGCCACCTCAAACGTCAGACGTATCTTTGGAGGTCCGTGGAGGGAGCCTCCGGCAGCCCTGCTCCGAAAATGCGAATGTCTGCAGATAGCTGGCAGCCAGAAGGAGCTAGCCTGGAAAGCTGTTGCTCAGCCTCATCTGCCCATGGCACTGCTCGCACAGAGGCACAGAGACTAGGGCTGCTTGCTTGTCTTGCCACCTCAAACGTCAGACGTATCTTTGGAGGTCCGTGGAGGGAGCCTCCGGCAGCCCTGCTCCGAAAATGCGAACGTCTGCAGATAGCTGGCAGCCAGAAGGAGCTAGCCTGGAAAGCTGTTGCTCAGCCTCATCTGCCCATGGCACTGTTCGCACAGAGGCACAGAGACTGGGGCTGCTTGCTTGTCTTGCCACCTCAAACGTCAGACGTATCTTTGGAGGTCCATGGAGGGAGCCTCCGGCAGCCCTGCTCCGAAAATGCGAACGTCTGCAGATAGCTGGCAGCCAGAAGGAGCTAGCCTGGAAAGCTGTTGCTTAGCCTCATATGCCCATGGCACTGCTCGCACAGAGGCACAGAGACTGGGGCTGCTTGCTTGTCTTGCCACCTCAAATGTCAGACGTATCTTTGGAGGTCCGTGGAGGGAGCCTCCGGCAGCCCTGCTCCGAAAATGCGAACGTCTGCAGATAGCTGGCAGCCAGAAGGAGCTAGCCTGGAAAGCTGTTGCTCAGCCTCATCTGCCCATGGCACTGCTCGCACAGAGGCACAGAGACTGGGGCTGCTTGCTTGTCTTGCCACCTCAAACGTCAGACGTATCTTTGGAGGTCCGTGGAGGGAGCCTCCGGCAGCCCTGCTCCGAAAATGCGAACGTCTGCAGATAGCTCGCAGCCAGAATTAGCTAGCCTGGAAAGCTGTTGCTCAGCCTCATCTGCCCATGGCACTGCTCGCACAGAGGCACAGAGACTGGGGCTGCTTGCTTGTCTTGCCACCTCAAACGTCAGACGTATCTTTGGAGGTCCGTGGAGGGAGCCTCCGGCAGCCCTGCTCCGAAAATGCGAACGTCTGCAGATAGCTCGCAGCCAGAAGGAGCTAGCCTGGAAAGCTGTTGCTCAGCCTCATCTGCCCATGGCACTGCTCGCACAGAGGCACAGAGACTGGGGCTGCTTGCTTGTCTTGCCACCTCAAACGTCAAACGTATCTTTGGAGGTCCGTGGAGGGAGCCTCCGGCAGCCCTGCTCCGAAAATGCGAACGTCTGCAGATAGCTGGCAGCCAGAAGGAGCTAGCCTGGAAAGCTGTTGCTCAGCCTCATCTGCCCATGGCACTGCTCGCACAGAGGCACAGAGACTGGTGCTGCTTGCTTGTCTTGCCACCTCAAACGTCAGACGTATCTTTGGAGGTCCGTGGAGGGAGCCTCCGGCAGCCCTGCTCCGAAAATGCGAACGTCTGCAGATAGCTGGCAGCCAGAAGGAGCTAGCCTGGAAAGCTGTTGCTCAGCCTCATCTGCCCATGGCACTGCTTGCACAGAGGCACAGAGACTGGGGCTGCTTGCTTGTCTTGCCTCCTCAAACGTCAGACGTATGTTTGGAGGTCCGTGGAGGGAGCCTCCGGCAGCCCTGCTCCGAAAATGCGAACGTCTGCAGATAGCTGGCAGCCAGAAGGAGCTAGCCTGGAAAGCTGTTGCTCAGCCTCATCTGCCCATGGCACTGCTCGCACAGAGGCACAGAGACTGGGGCTGCTTGCTTGTCTTGCCACCTCAAACGTCAGACTTATCTTTGGAGGTCCGTGGAGGGAGCCTCCGGCAGCCCTGCTCCGAAAATGCGAACGTCTGCAGATAGCTGGCAGCCAGAAGGAGCTAGCCTGGAAAGCTGTTGCTCAGCCTCATCTGCCCATGGCACTGCTCGCACAGAGGCACAGAGACTGGGGCTGCTTGCTTGTCTTGCCACCTCAAACGTCAGACGTATCTTTGGGGCGCCGTGGAGGGAGCCTCCGGCAGCCCTGCTCCGAAAATGCGAACGTCTGCAGATAGCTCGCAGCCAGAAGGAGCTAGCCTGGAAAGCTCTTGCTCAGCCTCATCTGCCCATGGCACTGCTCGCACAGAGGCACAGAGACTGGGGCTGCTTGCTTGTCTTGCCACCTCAAACGTCAGACGTATCTTTGGAGGTCCGTGGAGGGAGCCTCCGGCAGCCCTGCTCCGAAAATGCGAACGTCTGCAGATAGCTCGCAGCCAGAAGGAGCTAGCCTGGAAAGCTGTTGCTCAGCCTCATCTGCCCATGGCACTGCTCGCACAGAGGCACAGAGACTGGGGCTGCTTGCTTGTCTTGCCACCTCAAACGTCAGACGTATCTTTGGAGGTCCGTGGAGGGAGCCTCCGGCAGCCCTGCTCCGAAAATGCGAACGTCTGCAGATAGCTGGCAGCCAGAAGGAGCTAGCCTGGAAAGCTGTTGCTCAGCCTCATCTGCCCATGGCACTGCTCGCACAGAGGCACAGAGACTGGGGCTCCTTGCTTGTCTTGCCACCTCAAACGTCAGACGTATCTTTGGAGGTCCGTGGAGGAAGCCTCCGGCAGCCCTGCTCCGAAAATGCGAACGTCTGCAGATAGCTGGCAGCCAGAAGGAGCTAGCCTGGAAAGCTGTTGCTCAGCCTCATCTGCCCATGGCACTGCTCGCACAGAGGCACAGAGACTGGGGCTGCTTGCTTGTCTTGCCACCTCAAACGTCAGACGTATCTTTGGAGGTCCGTGGAGGGAGCCTCCGGCAGCCCTGCTCCGAAAATGCGAACGTCTGCAGATAGCTCGCAGCCAGAAGGAGCTAGCCTGGAAAGCTGTTGCTCAGCCTCATCTGCCCATGGCACTGCTCGCACAGAGGCACAGAGACTGGGGCTGCTTGCTTGTCTTGCCACCTCAAACGTCAGACGTATCTTTGGAGGTCCGTGGAGGGAGCCTCCGGCAGCGCTGCTCCGAAAATGCGAACGTCTGCAGATAGCTCGCAGCCAGAAGGAGCTAGCCTGGAAAGCTGTTGCTCAGCCTCATCTGCCCATGGCACTGCTCGCACAGAGGCACAGAGACTGGGGCTGCTTGCTTGTCTTGCCACCTCAAACGTCAGACGTATCTTTGGGGCTCCGTGGAGGGAGCCTCCGGCAGCCCTGCTCCGAAAATGCGAACGTCTGCAGATAGCTGGCAGCCAGAAGGAGCTAGCCTGGAAAGCTGTTGCTCAGCCTCATCTGCCCATGGCACTGCTCGCACAGAGGCACAGAGACTGGGGCTGCTTGCTTGTCTTGCCACCTCAAACGTCAGACGTATCTTTGGAGGTCCGTGGAGGGAGCCTCCGGCAGCCCTGCTCCGAAAATTCGAACGTCTGCAGATAGCTCGCAGCCAGAAGGAGCTAGCCTGGAAAGCTGTTGCTCAGCCTCATCTGCCCATGGCACTGCTCGCACAGAGGCACAGAGACTGGGGCTGCTTGCTTGTCTTGCCACCTCAAACGTCAGACGTATCTTTGGGGCTCCGTGGAGGGAGCCTCCGGCAGCCCTGCTCCGAAAATGCGAACGTCTGCAGATAGCTCGCAGCCAGAAGGAGCTAGCCTGGAAAGCTGTTGCTCAGCCTCATCTGCCCATGGCACTGCTCGCACAGAGGCACAGAGACTGGGGCTGCTTGCTTGTCTTGCCACCTCAAACGTCAGACGTATCTTTGGAGGTCCGTGGAGGGAGCCTCCAGCAGCCCTGCTCCGAAAATGCGAACGTCTGCAGATAGCTGGCAGCCAGAAGGAGCTAGCCTGGAAAGCTGTTGCTCAGCCTCATCTGCCCATGGCACTGCTCGCACAGAGGCACAGAGACTGGGGCTGCTTGCTTGTCTTGCCACCTCAAACGTCAGACGTATCTTTGGAGGTCCGTGGAGGGAGCCTCCGGCAGCCCTGCTCCGAAAATGCGAACGTCTGCAGATAGCTGGCAGCCAGAAGGAGCTAGCCTGGAAAGCTGTTGCTCAGCCTCATCTGCCCATGGCACTGCTCGCACAGAGGCACAGAGACTGGGGCTGCTTGCTTGTCTTGCCACCTCAAACGTCAGACGTATCTTTGGAGGTCCGTGGAGGGAGCCTCCGGCAGCCCTGCTCCGAAAATGCGAACGTCTGCAGATAGCTGGCAGCCAGAAGGAGCTAGCCTGGAAAGCTGTTGCTCAGCCTCATCTGCCCATGGCACTGCTCGCACAGAGGCACAGAGACTGGGGCTGCTTGCTTGTCTTGCCACCTCAAACGTCAGACGTATCTTTGGAGGTCCGTGGAGGGAGCCTCCGGCAGCCCTGCTCCGAAAATGCGAACGTCTGCAGATAGCTCGCAGCCAGAAGGAGCTAGCCTGGAAAGCTGTTGCTCAGCCTCATCTGCCCATGGCACTGCTCGCACAGAGGCACAGAGACTGGGGCTGCTTGCTTGTCTTGCCACCTCAAACGTCAGACGTATCTTTGGAGGTCCGTGGAGGGCGCCTCCGGCAGCCCTGCTCCGAAAATGCGAACGTCTGCAGATAGCTGGCAGCCAGAAGGAGCTAGCCTGGAAAGCTGTTGCTCAGCCTCATCTGCCCATGGCACTGCTCGCACAGAGGCACAGAGACTGGGGCTGCTTGCTTGTCTTGCCACCTCAAACGTCAGACGTATCTTTGGAGGTCCGTGGAGGGAGCCTCCGGCAGCCCTGCTCCGAAAATGCGAACGTCTGCAGATAGTTCGCAGCCAGAAGGAGCTAGCCTGGAAAGCTGTTGCTCAGCCTCATCTGCCCATGGCACTGCTCGCACAGAGGCACAGAGACTGGGGCTGCTTGCTTGTCTTGCCACCTCAAACGTCAGACGTATCTTTGGAGGTCCGTGGAGGGAGCCTCCGGCAGCCCTGCTCCGAAAATGCGAACGTCTGCAGATAGCTGGCAGCCAGAACGAGCTAGCCTGGAAAGCTGTTGCTCAGCCTCATCTGCCCATGGCAGTGCTCGCACAGAGGCACAGAGACTGGGGCTGCTTGCTTGTCTTGCCACCTCAAACGTCAGACGTATCTTTGGAGGTCCGTGGAGGGAGCCTCCGGCAGCCCTGCTCCGAAAATGCGAACGTCTGCAGATAGCTGGCAGCCAGAAGGAGCTAGCCTGGAAAGCTGTTGCTCAGCCTCATCTGCCCATGGCACTGCTCGCACAGAGGCACAGAGACTGGGGCTGCTTGCTTGTCTTGCCACCTCAAACGTCAGACGTATCTTTGGAGGTCCGTGGAGGGAGCCTCCGGCAGCCCTGCTCCGAAAATGCGAACGTCTGCAGATAGCTCGCAGCCAGAAGGAGCTAGCCTGGAAAGCTGTTGCTCAGCCTCATCTGCCCATGGCACTGCTCGCACAGAGGCACAGAGACTGGGGCTGCTTGCTTGTCTTGCCACCTCAAACGTCAGACGTATCTTTGGGGCTCCGTGGAGGGAGCCTCCGGCAGCCCTGCTCCGAAAATGCGAACGTCTGCAGATAGCTGGCAGCCAGAAGGAGCTAGCCTGGAAAGCTGTTGCTCAGCCTCATCTGCCCATGGCACTGCTCGCACAGAGGCACAGAGACTGGGGCTGCTTGCTTGTCTTGCCACCTCAAACGTCAGACGTATCTTTGGAGGTCCGTGGAGGGAGCCTCCGGCAGCCCTGCTCCGAAAATGCGAACGTCTGCAGATAGCTGGCAGCCAGAAGGAGCTAGCCTGGAAAGCTGTTGCTCAGCCTCATCTGCCCATGGCACTGCTCGCACAGAGGCACAGAGACTGGGGCTGCTTGCTTGTCTTGCCACCTCAAACGTCAGACGTATCTTTGGGGCTCCGTGGAGGGAGCCTCCGGCAGCCCTGCTCCGAAAATGCGAACGTCTGCAGATAGCTGGCAGCCAGAAGGAGCTAGCCTGGAAAGCTGTTGCTCAGCCTCATCTGCCCATGGCACTGCTCGCACAGAGGCACAGAGACTGGGGCTGCTTGCTTGTCTTGCCACCTCAAACGTCAGACGTATCTTTGGAGGTCCGTGGAGGGAGCCTCCGGCAGCCCTGCTCCGAAAATGCGAACGTCTGCAGATAGCTCGCAGCCAGAAGGAGCTAGCCTGGAAAGCTGTTGCTCAGCCTCATCTGCCCATGGCACTGCTCGCACAGAGGCACAGAGACTGGGGCTGCTTGCTTGTCTTGCCAGCTCAAACGTCAGACGTATCTTTGGAGGTCCGTGGAGGGAGCCTCCGGCAGCCCTGCTCCGAAAATGCGAACGTCTGCAGATAGCTGGCAGCCAGAAGGAGCTAGCCTGGAAAGCTGTTGCTCAGCCTCATCTGCCCATGGCACTGCTCGCACAGAGGCACAGAGACTGGGGCTGCTTGCTTGTCTTGCCACCTCAAACGTCAGACGTATCTTTGGAGGTCCGTGGAGGGAGCCTCCGGCAGCCCTGCTCCGAAAATGCGAACGTCTGCAGATAGCTCGCAGCCAGAAGGAGCTAGCCTGGAAAGCTGTTGCTCAGCCTCGTCTGCCCATGGCACTGCTCGCACAGAGGCACAGAGACTGGGGCTGCTTGCTTGTCTTGCCACCTCAAACGTCAGACGTATCTTTGGAGGTCCGTGGAGGGAGCCTCCGGCAGCCCTGCTCCGAAAATGCGAACGTCTGCAGATAGCTCGCAGCCAGAAGGAGCTAGCCTGGAAAGCTGTTGCTCAGCCTCATCTGCCCATGGCACTGCTCGCACAGAGGCACAGAGACTGGGGCTGCTTGCTTGTCTTGCCACCTCAAACGTCAGACGTATCTTTGGAGGTCCGTGGAGGGAGCCTCCGGCAGCCCTGCTCCGAAAATGCGAACGTCTGCAGATAGCTCGCAGCCAGAAGGAGCTAGCCTGGAAAGCTGTTGCTCAGCCTCATCTGCCCATGGCACTGCTCGCACAGAGGCACAGAGACTGGGGCTGCTTGCTTGTCTTGCCACCTCAAACGTCAGACGTATCTTTGGAGGTCCGTGGAGGGCGCCTCCGGCAGCCCTGCTCCGAAAATGCGAACGTCTGCAGATAGCTGGCAGCCAGAAGGAGCTAGCCTGGAAAGCTGTTGCTCAGCCTCATCTGCCCATGGCACTGCTCGCACAGAGGCACAGAGACTGGGGCTGCTTGCTTGTCTTGCCACCTCAAACGTCAGACGTATCTTTGGAGGTCCGTGGAGGGAGCCTCCGGCAGCCCTGCTCCGAAAATGCGAACGTCTGCAGATAGTTCGCAGCCAGAAGGAGCTAGCCTGGAAAGCTGTTGCTCAGCCTCATCTGCCCATGGCACTGCTCGCACAGAGGCACAGAGACTGGGGCTGCTTGCTTGTCTTGCCACCTCAAACGTCAGATGTATCTTTGGAGGTCCGTGGAGGGAGCCTCCGGCAGCCCTGCTCCGAAAATGCGAACGTCTGCAGATAGCTCGCAGCCAGAAGGAGCTAGCCTGGAAAGCTGTTGCTCAGCCTCATCTGCCCATGGCACTGCTCGCACAGAGGCACAGAGACTGGGGCTGCTTGCTTGTCTTGCCACCTCAAACGTCAGACGTATCTTTGGAGGTCCGTGGAGGGAGCCTCCGGCAGCCCTGCTCCGAAAATGCGAACGTCTGCAGATAGCTCGCAGCCAGAAGGAGCTAGCCTGGAAAGCTGTTGCTCAGCCTCATCTGCCCATGGCACTGCTCGCACAGAGGCACAGAGACTGGGGCTGCTTGCTTGTCTTGCCACCTCAAACGTCAGACGTATCTTTGGGGCGCCGTGGAGGGAGCCTCCGGCAGCCCTGCTCCGAAAATGCGAACGTCTGCAGATAGCTGGCAGCCAGAAGGAGCTAGCCTGGAAAGCTGTTGCTCAGCCTCATCTGCCCATGGCACTGCTCGCACAGAGGCACAGAGACTGGGGCTGCTTGCTTGTCTTGCCACCTCAAACGTCAGACGTATCTTTGGAGGTCCGTGGAGGGAGCCTCCGGCAGCCCTGCTCCGAAAATGCGAACGTCTGCAGATAGCTCGCAGCCAGAAGGAGCTAGCCTGGAAAGCTGTTGCTCAGCCTCATCTGCCCATGGCACTGCTCGCACAGAGGCACAGAGACTGGGGCTGCTTGCTTGTCTTGCCACCTCAAACGTCAGACGTATCTTTGGAGGTCCGTGGAGGGAGCCTCCGGCAGCCCTGCTCCGAAAATGCGAACGTCTGCAGATAGCTCGCAGCCAGAAGGAGCTAGCCTGGAAAGCTGTTGCTCAGCCTCATCTGCCCATGGCACTGCTCGCACAGAGGCACAGAGACTGGGGCTGCTTGCTTGTCTTGCCACCTCAAACGTCAGACGTATCTTTGGGGCGCCGTGGAGGGAGCCTCCGGCAGCCCTGCTCCGAAAATGCGAACGTCTGCAGATAGCTGGCAGCCAGAAGGAGCTAGCCTGGAAAGCTGTTGCTCAGCCTCATCTGCCCATGGCACTGCTTGCACAGAGGCACAGAGACTGGGGCTGCTTGCTTGTCTTGCCACCTCAAACGTCAGACGTATCTTTGGAGGTCCGTGGAGGGAGCCTCCGGCAGCCCTGCTCCGAAAATGCGAACGTCTGCAGATAGCTGGCAGCCAGAAGGAGCTAGCCTGGAAAGCTGTTGCTCAGCCTCATCTGCCCATGGCACTGCTCGCACAGAGGCACAGAGACTGGGGCTGCTTGCTTGTCTTGCCACCTCAAACGTCAGACGTATCTTTGGAGGTCCGTGGAGGGCGCCTCCGGCAGCCCTGCTCCGAAAATGCGAACGTCTGCAGATAGCTGGCAGCCAGAAGGAGCTAGCCTGGAAAGCTGTTGCTCAGCCTCATCTGCCCATGGCACTGCTCGCACAGAGGCACAGAGACTGGGGCTGCTTGCTTGTCTTGCCACCTCAAACGTCAGACGTATCTTTGGAGGTCCGTGGAGGGAGCCTCCGGCAGCCCTGCTCCGAAAATGCGAACGTCTGCAGATAGCTCGCAGCCAGAAGGAGCTAGCCTGGAAAGCTGTTGCTCAGCCTCATCTGCCCATGGCACTGCTCGCACAGAGGCACAGAGACTGGGGCTGCTTGCTTGTCTTGCCACCTCAAACGTCAGACGTATCTTTGGAGGTCCGTGGAGGGAGCCTCCGGCAGCCCTGCTCCGAAAATGCGAACGTCTGCAGATAGCTGGCAGCCAGAAGCAGCTAGCCTGGAAAGCTGTTGCTCAGCCTCGTCTGCCCATGGCACTGCTCGCACAGAGGCACAGAGACTGGGGCTGCTTGCTTGTCTTGCCACCTCAAACGTCAGACGTATCTTTGGAGGTCCGTGGAGGGCGCATCTGGCAGCCCTGCTCCGAAAATGCGAACGTCTGCAGATAGCTGGCAGCCAGAAGGAGCTAGCCTGGAAAGCTGTTGCTCAGCCTCATCTGCCCATGGCACTGCTCGCACAGAGGCACAGAGACTGGGGCTGCTTGCTTGTCTTGCCACCTCAAACGTCAGACGTATCTTTGGAGGTCCGTGGAGGGAGCCTCCGGCAGCCCTGCTCCGAAAATGCGAACGTCTGCCAATGGCTGGCAGCCAGAAGGAGCTAGCCTGGAAAGCTGTTGCTCAGCCTCATCTGCCCATGGCACTGCTCGCACAGAGGCACAGAGACTGGGGCTGCTTGCTTGTCTTGCCACCTCAAACGTCAGACGTATCTTTGGGGCTCCGTGGAGGGAGCCTCCGGCAGCCCTGCTCCGAAAATGCGAACGTCTGCAGATAGCTGGCAGCCAGAAGGAGCTAGCCTGGAAAGCTCTTGCTCAGCCTCATCTGCCCATGGCACTGCTCGCACAGAGGCACAGAGACTGGGGCTGCTTGCTTGTCTTGCCACCTCAAACGTCAGACGTATCTTTGGAGGTCCGTGGAGGGAGCCTCTGGCAGCCCTGCTCCGAAAATGCAAACGTCTGCAGATAGCTCGCAGCCAGAAGGAGCTAGCCTGGAAAGCTGTTGCTCAGCCTCATCTGCCCATGGCACTGCTCGCACAGAGGCACAGAGACTGGGGCTGCTTGCTTGTCTTGCCACCTCAAACGTCAGACGTATCTTTGGAGGTCCGTGGAGGGAGCCTCCGGCAGCCCTGCTTCGAAAATGCAAACGTATGCAGATACCTCGCAGCCAGAAGGAGCTAGCCTGGAAAGCTGTTGCTCAGCCTCATCTGCCCATGGCACTGCTCGCACAGAGGCACAGAGACTGGGGCTGCTTGCTTGTCTTGCCACCTCAAACGTCAGACGTATCTTTGGAGGTCCGTGGAGGGAGCCTCCGGCAGCCCTGCTCCGAAAATGCGAACGTCTGCAGATAGCTCGCAGCCAGAAGGAGCTAGCCTGGAAAGCTGTTGCTCAGCCTCGTCTGCCCATGGCACTGCTCGCACAGAGGCACAGAGACTGGGGCTGCTTGCTTGTCTTGCCACCTCAAACGTCAGACGTATCTTTGGGGCTCCGTGGAGGGAGCCTCCGGCAGCCCTGCTCCGAAAATGCGAACGTCTGCAGATAGCTCGCAGCCAGAAGGAGCTAGCCTGGAAAGCTGTTGCTCAGCCTCATCTGCCCATGGCACTGCTCGCACAGAGGCACAGAGACTGGGGCTGCTTGCTTGTCTTGCCACCTCAAACGTCAGATGTATCTTTGGAGGTCCGTGGAGGGAGCCTCCGGCAGCCCTGCTCCGAAAATGCGAACGTCTGCAGATAGCTCGCAGCCAGAAGGAGCTAGCCTGGAAAGCTGTTTCTCAGCCTCATCTGCCCATGGCACTGCTCGCACAGAGGCACAGAGACTGGGGCTGCTTGCTTGTCTTGCCACCTCAAACGTCAAATGTATCTTTGGGGCTCCGTGGCGGGCACCTCCGGCAGCCCTGCTCCGAAAATGTGAACGTCTGCAGATAGCTGGCAGCCAGAAGGAGCTAGCCTGGAAAGCTGTTGCTCAGCCTCATCTGCCCATGGCACTGCTCGCACAGAGGCACAGAGACTGGGGCTGCTTGCTTGTCTTGCCACCTCAAACATCAAATGTATCTGTGGGGCTCCGTGGAGGGAGCCTCCGGCAGCCCTGCTCCGAAAATGCGAACGTCTGCAGATAGCTCGCAGCCAGAAGGAGCTAGCCTGCAAAGCTGTTGCTCAGCCTCATCTGCCCATGGCACTGCTCGCACAGAGGCACAGAGACTGGGGCTGCTTGCTTGTCTTGCCACCTCAAACTTCAAACGTAGCTTTGGGGGTCCGTGGAGGGAGCCTCCGGCAGCCCTGCTCCGAAAATGCGAACGTCTGCAGATAGCTCGCAGCCAGAAGGAGCTAGCCTGGAAAGCTGTTGCTCAGCCTCATCTGCCCATGGCACTGCTCGCACAGAGGCACAGAGACTGGGGCTGCTTGCTTGTCTTGCCACCTCAAACGTCAGACGTATCTTTGGAGGTCCGTGGAGGGAGCCTCCGGCAGTCCTGCTCCGAAAATGCGAACGTCTGCAGATAGCTGGCAGCCAGAAGGAGCTAGCCTGGAAAGCTCTTGCTCAGCCTCATCTGCCCATGGCACTGCTCGCACAGAGGCACAGAGACTGGGGCTGCTTGCTTGCCTTGCCACTTCAAACTTCAAACATAGCTTTGGGGGTCCCTCCAGCACGGCTTGGAGACCTCTGCCATGGCTTGGAGACCTCCGACATGGCTTGGAGACGTCTGACACGGCTTGGTGACCTCCATCATGGCCTTGAGACCTCGGCCATGGCCTTGTCCCGCTGCCAGCATCGTTGAGAATTAATTAAGTCAACATGGACCCCCGGGATGGCGAAACCAAACAGCCAATGAGCCAGAGTAACGCACAGAGTTGTGCAAGGTTTAGCAAGGATTAGTAACTGCTAGGCTCTGTGTTGATCATCAGTCACGCTGCGTGGCTGTTGGGATCTCCTACATGCCCCGTGGCATCTCTCTCTCTCTTCACTAATTTCCTGGAACAAGTTTTCTTTGGGTACCTTGAACTTCAGGTGTTTCTGCCAAGTTCTCCACATACTTGGCAGCTGCTCTTTAAAACCCGTCTGCATTTGCGCTTCTGCAGAACGTGCTTGAGATGTTTAATTACCAACTTTGTGTCAAAGCCCAGTTTCGCTCAGCGGCATCTCCTCCGCTCCTTTCGCCGTCCTCGAGCACCTTCCCCTCCTTGCCACCTCGTCCCACCACGAGTTAAGTCCAGCTTTGACAGGCTCTCCCCAAGGAGGAAGGGCAGCCGAGGCAGAGGAGCGACGGGTGCTCCAGCGTGCCCTGGTTTCGGCTGAGATAGAGTTAATTCACTGTGCTCAGCTTTGGGCCCCTCACCACGAGAAGGACATGGAGGGGCTGGAGCATGTCCAGAGAAGGGCAGCGAGGCTGGAGAAGGGTGTGGAGGACAAGTCTGGTGAGGAGCAGCTGAGGGAGCTGGGGCTGCTCAGTCTGGAGAAGAGGAGGCTGAGGGGAGACCTTCTCGCCCTCTGCAGCTCCCTGGAAGGAGGGTGTGGTGAGGCAGAGGTTGGTCTCTTCTCCCAAGTAACAAGTGACCGGACAAGAGGTGATGGCCTCAAGTTGTATCAGGGGACCTTTAGATTGGATATTGGGGAAAAATGTCTTCACTGGAAGAGTGGTCAACCTTGGACCAGGCTGCCCAGGGCGGTGGTGGAGTCCCCATCCCTGGAGGGGTCCAAAAGCCGTGTGGATGGGGCACTTCGGGCTTTAGCAGGCACGGTGGGGTTGGGGTGACGGTTGGACTCCATGATCTTCGAGGTCTCTTCCAACCTTTATGAATCTGTGGATTTTCTTCCTAGTAGCTGCGTTTTGGATTCAGCATGAGAAGAATGTTGATAATTCACCCATTCCCCATCCCGCCGGGCTGCTCGGGGGTGAAGTCCAACTCAGGACAGGAGCTGCGTGTTAAGGTGGTTCCTAGAGCAGGATCCACTTGTCGCTAGCCAAGGGACAAGGGGAGCAACTCCTTGCAGTGTTAAACACCATAACCTGTCCCTAGAACCTGTCCCAAGGGACCAGGAACTGTCATGGAAACAGCTTTCAAGCGTGGTAACTCCTGATCTGAAATGAATGTTACAGGAACAGGGCAAGGCAGACGCCTGGGATGTCAAAGTTCGCTGCTGAGCAGCAAGAGTAATGCACAGACACGCTGGGCAAGGTTTAACGAGGACTAGTAATTAGCTGGAGTGTCTATTATCAGTCACATAGCATGGCAGTGCAGTTTTTGAAGGGTATAATAAATGGCTGTACAAAGTGCATCTGGCTGGGACATCCAGCACATAAATCCATAGGTGTGTGTTTATTCCCCAGCCTCCCTCCTTGGGATGGCAGCCAGTGCCCGGAGGGGCTGCGAGAGAGCTGGAGAGGGGCTGTGACAAGGGCGTGGAGGGATGGGACACAGGGTGATGGCTTTGAGCTGAAAGAGGGGAGGTTTAGGTTGGGTGCAAGAAGTGAATTTTTCACTGTGAGGGTGGTGAGGCCCTGGCACAAGTTACCTGTAGCAGCTGCCCCCTCCCTGGCAGGCTTCAAGGCCAGGTTGGACAGGGCTCTGAGCACCCTGGGCTGGTGGAAGGGGTCCCTGCCCATGGCAGGGGGGTGGATCCAGATGATCTTTGAGGTCCCTTCCAACCCAAACCGGTCTGTGGTTCTACGGATGGGGATTGGAGACCTCCAACGTGGATCTGAATGCTGGGACACGGCTTGGAAGACTCCGACGTGGATCTGAATCCTCATCTACGGATTTGAACCACTGCCAGCACTGAGGCGAATTCAGCAGAGCAAGACGGAGCCCTGGGATGTCGAAACCAGCAGCAAGAGGGCCAGGAGCAGCGAGAATAAGGCAGGGTTTAGCAGGGACACATTTTAATGCTAAATAAGTTAAGTATAAAAATAGCAGCATCACGACAACACCCACGCGTGCCACACCAGCGGCACTTCAAGGTCCAGCTCCGTGTCCCTCCGCTCTCAGAGCACCAGGGAGGCTTTGGCCGTCCGGTCACGCCTGGCAGCAGCTCCATCACTACAGCACAAAAGCAGGTCCAGGTGAGTCGCGAGAGAAGACCACCAGTTCTCGGACGGTCCCAGAAGCAGAAACCAGTTCCACGTGCAGGCTCAGACGCCCAGTCCAGCCAGGCACACGGCAGCTCCCAGCCATCGGAGCTGGCAGAAAGTTGTTCCCGAGACCAGGAGCAGCCCGGACAAGCAGCTGAAGCAAGAACATCCCAGCGCTGCTCTGGGCTGGTGGAGGAAGCGAAGCTGCGAGTCCCCAGCACGGGGAAGGTGCTTTCTCCTTCACCTCTGTCCCATGGCAGCCTGGGGCTTGCTGCAGGCGTACGGCCGGTGCTGCGAGCAGCTGGAACTCGCCACAAAATGGTCGTTCAGGTACACGCATTCTCCTTCCCCGTGAACTGGGAACCTGCAACAAGAAGCAGAGGCGCTGCTGGGACCCTCACGTCACCGCTTGGCCCCTCCAGCACCAGGACAACACAGGGGCTGCCTGCAAGGGATGGTCCCAGCAGACACGACCCCCACCCCACCCCGAGACTCACGTCTGGTTGAAGCTGCTGCCGTCCACCCACCGCAGGCCCTCGCCCCGTCTCCGCAGCCCCAGCCAATAATCATCGTTGCCCTTCAGGCGCGACAGAAACCCCTGCGGAGGGGAGAGAGAAGCCAGCGGTCAGCAGCTGCGGCCAGCCCCACGCCGCGCCCCACAGCCAGCCCCAGGCTCCCCAGAACCCCCCCTTCACCCCCACCCACCCACAACAGCCCCTCGCTCACCATCTCCCACTCCCGCCGCAGCACGACCAGCGAGGCCCCGAGCGCGGAGCACTGCTGCTGGCTCCAGTCCCAGCTCCCCTCCGCCGTCGAGAGGTAGAAGCAGACCCTGCGGTGCCCGACCCAGTCATCGGGACAGCCCAGCACCGCAGCCGGACGCTCCTCAGCTCTTCCCGCTGGAGAGGGAAGGGGAGAAGGGACGGAGGTCAGAGGATTCCCCTCCGCGGGGACGCAGCTCTGCGCCGAGGGGCCCGACGGAGGCGGCCGCTCCTCCGTTACCTGACAACACCACAACAGCCGCGGTCAGAGCTGCGGTGAGACCCAGGAGCACAGCCACGAGCACAAACAGCACCACGACACGCACGGGACGGACCACGCGGAGCTTGCCTGAGGAGAGAAAAGCCACTCGTGTGAGGACAGTGCTGTCCCAGAGCAGGGACAGCCCTCACATCCTCAACACCCCCACCACCAGCTGCCCAGGGAAGGCGGGAGGGACACCCCAGGCTGTTTCCCCCCCCCCAAACACACAGAGCTGGCAGCAAGGAAGCCAAGGGACAGTCACAGAGCACGGACAAGGCTCTGGCCTCAGGGGGACAACCTGCAGCAGGAGAGCTGCCAAAGATCGGGGGGGCAAGGCGGGGGTCTCTGCTGCAGACCCAGCAGAAGGTGAGACCTTTTCCAGACGCAGCAGAGAGGGGTTAGAAAAGCCAGAATGCAGCCAGAGGTTGGTGAGCAGCAGCAGCAGCAAAGCCTCTTCAAATCCCTCAGCATCCTGCCCACGGGTGACATCGTGCCCGTCGCAGAAAGAACATCAGTCGAAACCCAAGAGTCACAACTGGTTCGTGTTCTGCTCTGTATTAATATGGAATATGTAAATATTGGTATAACCAGCCGGCTTCGCATTAGCGGCTGACTTCACCCCACACTGGGAATTTGTAGCAGTAAAACTTCCTTAACAAGAGATTTGCAAGTGAAAGGCAGAGGGGAAAAGAGACCGGGGAAAAAAGCAGGGGGAAGAGGAAGAGGGACGGGAAGGAATGGCGGGAGGGAGGGCAGGGAATGCTGCGCTTCCGGGAAGACAGGACACTTACCCTGGGACTGCCCGCTCTGGCCGCAGGAAAGGAATTAACGGGGAAGAATTAATTAGGGGGGAGAGACCGTCACAAGGACTGGAAGAAGGGGTCCTGAGGAGTCTCAGGGGGGAGGCCTTGAGGAACGGGAAATTCTGTATACGTGGGGTGATGCAATTACGCTCACTGGCGTCGCCCACCGCCAAGGGACCCCGGTCCCGGCAGTGAAAGCCTCAGGTGGGCTCTGTGCGACCCCTGGAATGGCAGGGGAGCGCTCAGGCTGCGGCTTCTCCCTCAGCAGGCACAGAGCCACTGTCCCCTCCCCGCAGCCACGGCTCTGTACTCACCCAGAACGCCGTCGCGTGCTCGTCTGTCTCTGTCCCCCGGCATCTCTTGGGGAGGGGATGCCCCCACGTCCTGGAGAGCCGCGGTTTCCTCATCGTAACCCTCCTGGACACCAGTAGGGCCGTTTGCCAGAGGCTTCTCCGCTGCATCAAAAACCTTTTCCAGTCCAAGCATGGATGTGGTTTCACCCCCACAGCTGTCAACATCCTGTTCGGAGGGTGCAGAGAACCCGACCAGCGATGCCGTAGATCCAGATGTTTTATCCTCTTGCCAGACAACTGTCATGCTGGATTTAAAAATATCAGCTGTGACCCCCGGGCTGTGGAAGGCGATGCCTGCCCTGTCCCTGCTGCCCCTGGGACCCAGCCAGCGCCTGCGGGGACAAACCCAGGGTCAGGGGGCTCTGCGACCCCCACCACAGCCAGCACCCACCCAGCATCCTGCCCAAACAGGCTGCCAGGCGCTCGTCGGCTGGGAGCATCCCCCTCCCCAGCACTCAGCCCCCTGCCCCACCACCAGCAGGGGCCCATGCGGGGCCATGGGGGGGTCCAGGCTCCCCCCAACACGGCTGCTCAGCCCCCTCCGCTCACCACAGCAGCCGGGCACCACCCCCAGCACCCCGGGATGGGACAGGGGCCAGACCCTGAGCCTTTAGGGGCTGGAAACTCCGTTATCCGGGGGGCGATGGGATGAAGGGGGCCCCAGCAAAGCTGCTCACGGCGCGCGTAGAAGCAGAGCTGCAGTCAGGGCCAGGCAGGAAGCAAAGCAGATCGGGGAGGAAAACATGCAGGCCATTCAGTGCTTAATTTTTTTCGCTGGTGCTCGCAGCAAGTTTGTGGAATGATGCAATACTCAGCACGGCTGAGCCTCAGGCAGCTACTCTGCTGCTCCTGTTCCATGCACAGGAGGGAGGAGAAACAACAGGAAAAGGCAAAACACGTGGGGTGGGGGATAAAACCAGTTCAAGAGAACAGTTCAAGGGGACGAGAAAATACCAACAACAGTGACAAAATGGATCTAGTGAAGGGAACGACATCCAGCGCGGTTTTCTTATTGTGCAACACTCAGCCCGCTCCCTTCTCCCATCACCTCCTCCCCATTAGAAACCAGGCATGACTCAGAGGGCAGCCAATAACCTATTTAACTTGGGGGAACCGATGGGGCTGTGCCCATTCCCAGCTCCTTGCTGACAAGTGCCCTACTCCAGCAGAAACACAGGACGCTCGAGGGCAGGGAGGTTTGGCAAAAGCTGGCAGAAAAACAGCCAAAAGCAGGGTAAACACCAAAGGGTTACGACCACGGCAGCACAGAGCGCAGCAGAGCCACAGCAGGTCAGGGTTGGAAGGGATCCGTGGGGATCCCCCAGTCCAACCCCCTGCCCAAGCAGGGTCACCCAGACCTCGTCAGGGTGGGGTTTGAATATCTCCAGAGAAGGAGAATCCACCACCCCTCTGGGCAGCCCGCTCCAGCGCTCACCCTCAGAGCGAAGAAGTTCTTCCTCACGTTCAGCTGGAACTTCCTCTGCTTCAGTTTGTGCCCGTTGCCCCTTGTCGTGTCGCTGGGCACCACTCTAGAGTCTGGCCCAGTCCTCCCAACACCCACTCTGCAGATATTTATAAGCATTTATGGGATCCCTGCTCAGCCTTCTCTTCTCCAGGCTGAACAAGCCCAGCTCCCTCAGCCTCTCCTCGCAGGGGAGATGCTCCAGCCCTCCCTCAATCTCTGCAGCCCTGCACCGGGCTCTCTACAGCGGTTTCCTCACCTTTCTCCAACTGGGGAGCTCAGAACTGCACACAGCGCTCCAGACGCAGCCTCACAGATCTCCTCAGGCTACCGAAAGGAAACACAGACCGGTTTAGGTTGGAAGAGACCTTAAAGATCATCCGGATCCACCCCCCTGCCATGGGCAGGGACCCCTTCCACCAGACCAGGGTGCTCAGAGCCCCGTCCATAGAACCACAGACCGGTTTAGGTTAGAACAGACCTCAAAGATCTCAAAGATCATCTGGATCCACTCCCCTGCCATGGGAAGGGACCCCTCCCACCAGCCCAGGGTGCTCAGAGCCCCGTCCAACCCGGCCTTGAACCCTTCCAGGGAGGGGGCAGCTGCTATGGGCAACCTATTCCAATGCCCCACCACCCCCAGAGTGAAGAATTCGCTTCTTACGCCCAACCTAAACCTCCCCTCTTCCAGCTCAAACCCTTCAGCCCTCGTCCCCCGGGGTGAGGGGTGGGGGATGGGGGGGGTTGCAGGCCCGCCGCGCTCCCTTCACCGTCGCCCCGCCCCGCTGCAGCGCCGGGCACCGCTCCTCACCCGCTCCGCCGCTCCCCGAGCTGCTCCGCCGCCTCAGAAGGGCTCCGGGTGCTGCCGATATCCCGATACGCCGGTCGCCACACCCCGCTCCCACCACCTCCGCGCCCACACGGCGAATCTGACAACAGGCAAGATGGCGGCCAGTTTTATCGACCTGGCTCAGGCCCGCCAGCGCCTCGTCCAATCAGCGTAGAGAGCGGGGAGTGGCGGGGGAGGCAGCCAATCAGAGCCGGAACTCTCCGTCACTCCTCCCTGTTATTCACTGAGGCGCTGTGGGCTTCCAGCCCCCCCCCCCCCCGTCGCTCCGGTACCCAGAAAGGGCTCGCCCCCCCCCCCCCCCGAAGAATTTAAATTTTCATCTCTGTTTTGGGTTTTTTTTCCTCATCCTCCTCGCGTTTCTGGACCTCTCATTTCGAGAGTTCCCACGAGCGGCTGGCGAAAGGCGCCGGGGGCCGCTCCCAGGCCCCGAACTCCTCGGATCTGACCTCCCGCCGCGCCGCCCGCCAGGTTACGGGGGGGGGGTAATTAGTTAATTAGTTAATTAGTTAATTAGTTAATTAGTGGCTACAGGGCGGCAGCGGCGCTTGGTGGCGAGCGGTCCTGGCTGCTTCTTGTAGCCCTCGTTGGGGTATTATGAATATAATATTAATGCTAATGCAGCATTATCGATAGAGTATTAGGAATACATACAGCCCTCGTGACGGTATTATGAATATAATATTATTAATGCAGCGTTATTAATGCTGTATTATTGATAGAGTATGAGGAATAGATGTAGCCCTCGTTATGATATTCTGAATATAATATTCATGCAGCATTATTAATGCCATATTATGATAGAGTATTAGGAGTACATGCAGCTCTCATTATGGAATTATGAATATAATATTATTAATGCTAATGCAGCAATATTAATGTAGTATTATCGATAGAGTATTAGGAATACATATAGCGCTTCTTATGATATTATGAATATAATACTACTAATGCAGCAATATTAATGTGGTTTTAATGATAGACTATGAGGAATACATGTAGCCCTCTATGGTATTATGAATATTATATTAATGCTAATGCAGAATTATTAATGCAGTATTATCGATAGAGTATCAGGAATACATGTAGCCCTCATTATGGTATTCTGAATATTATTAATGCTAATGCAGCATTATTAATGCTTTATTATCAATAGAGTATTGGGAATACATGTACCTCTCATTATGGTATTATGAATATAATATTAATGCAGCATTATTAATGCTGTAGTATCGATATAGTATTAGGAATACATATAGCCCTCTTTATGGTATTACAAATATTATTAATGCTAATGCAGCATTATTAATGGCATATTATTGATAGAGTATTAGGAATACATGTAGCCCTCGTTATGGTATTATGAATATAATACTATTAATACAGCATTATTAATGCATTTTTGTCGATAGACTATTATACATGTAGCCTTTGCTATGATGTTCTGAATATAATATTAATGCTAATGTAGCATTATTAATGCAGTATTATTGATAGAGTATTAGGAATATGTGTAGCCCTTGTTATGGTATTCTGAATAGAATATTATTAATGCTAATGTAGCATTATTAATGCGGTATTATTGATAGAGTATTAGGAATACGTGTAGCCCTTCTTATGGTATTATGAGTATAATATTATTAATGCAGCATTATTTATGGCATATTATTGATAGAGCATTAAGAATACATATAGCCGTCATTATGGTATTATGAATATAATACTATTAATGCAGCATTATTAATGGCGTATTATTGATAGAGAATTAGCAATACATGTAGCTCTCATTACAGTATTATGAATATAATATTAATGCAGCATTTTAATGCTGTATTATCGATAGAGTATTAGGAATACACGTAGCCCTCGTTATGGTATTATGAATATAATATTAATGCAGCATTCTTAATGGTGTATTATCGATAGAGTATTAGAAATACCTGTAGCCCTCATTATGGTATTCTGAATATAGTATTATTAATGCAGCAATATTAATGCTGTATTATAAATAGAGTATTAGGAATACGTGTAGCCCTTGTTACGGTATTCTGAACAGAATATTATTAATGCTAATGCAGCATTATTAATGCGGTATTATTGATAGGGTATTAGGAATACATGCAGCTCTCATTATGGTATTCTGAATATAATATTATTAATGCAGCAATATTAATGCTGTATTATAGATAGAGTATTAGGAATACGTGTAGCCCTTGTTATAGTATTTTGAATATAATATTATTAATGCTAATGCAGCATTATTAATGCAGTATTATCAATAGAGTATTAGGAATACATGCAGCTCATAGTATTCTGAATATAATATTATTAATGCTGTGTTATTGATAGAGTATTAAAATACATGTAGCCCTTGTTACAGTATTATGAATATAATACTATTAATGCACCATTATTAATGTGGCATTATTGATAGAGTATTAGGAATACATGTAGCCCTCGTTATGATGTTCTGAATATAATATTAATGCTAATGCAGCAATATTAATGCTGTATTATTGATAGCGTATCAGAATACATATAGCCCTCATTACGGTGTTATGAATATAATCTTATTAACAAGCTATTATTGATGCAGTATTATCGATGCAGCAATATCAATCCGTGTAGCCCTCGTTAGGGTATTATGAACATAACTCTATTAATGCAGCCCTCGTTAGGGTATTATGAACATAACTCTATTAATGCAGCCCTCGTTACGGCGTGACGCCTCTCGTGCCATTCATGCCGCACCGCTAACGCGGCGTTACCGACGGAGCGTCGGGCGTCCCGCCTCGCCGACGCGGTGCCGTTAACGCAGCCATATTAATAACGCCGGCTGTGATACACCTAATTAAGCACCAGCGCGGGCGTTGTTGACGCAGCCACACGGTGGGGCTGGCTGCGCAGACAGAAATACGGACTGGGCGTCCACGGGACAGACGTGGGAAGAGGCGGCGGTGCCAGTGGGTGGAAATTCCTCCCTCTGAGGAAGAGGAGGAGGAAGAGCGCAGCACGAAGGAGAGAGGAGGCAGGACGACGGGGCGGGAGGGAAGGGCGGTCAGGGATTTTGCCTTCCAGATTTCTGGGATGAAACCAAGCGCCGCTGAAACCAGAACGGAAACGGCAGACGGGAGAACCGGGAGCGTCAGCGCGACCGCCGCCGGTTGAGCCTCCAGTTTATCCGCGTGCGACGGAGGAGAGGGGAGCTGGGGGACGGCAGCGGCCGAGGGACGTCGAGCGCTGACGGATACCCATCGCCGACGGCGATCGAGCGCCAGCGGGTCCCCGATGCCAGCTGAGGGGGGACAGGGGACAAAATCAAGCTGGAAGACCCTCAACAGCACCAGAAAAGGAGGATTTGGGCTTGTTCAGCCTGGAGAAGAGAGGGGACCTTATAGATGCCTCTAAATATCTGCATGGTGGGGGTCAGGAGGATGGGGCCAGACTCTTTCCAGTGGTGCCCAGCGACAGGACAAGGGGCAACGGGCACAAACTGGAGCACAGGAAGCTCCAGCTGAAGATGAGGAAGAACTTCTTCCCTCTGAGGGTGACGGAGCCCTGGCCCAGGCTGCCCAGGGAGGCTGTGGAGTCTCCTTCTCTGGAGATGTTCAAGCCCCGCCTGGACGCGGTGCTGTGCAGCCTGCTCTGGGTGACGCTGCTTGGGCAGGGGATTGGGCTGGGTGACCCCAGAGGTCCCTTCCAACCCCGACCATGCTGGGACTCTGGGATTAGGCAGTAATGCCAAGATTTCCTTATTTTCACCGTGCGTAGCTCGGCACGGGTGGGTGGGTCGTCCGTGCACGTTGAAAATGAAACCTTCCTCTGTTTTGGCTTTCAGGTTTGTTACTCCATGGGTGTATAACGAGGAGAAGAGGTCGATCCCTTCTGCCCTCTTCCTTTCTCTGGCTCCAAAGGAGGGAGAACTGGGACCTCGGTCATTAATAAGAACCATCGTTAACGGATTACTCATCTACAGACGCGTAGGCGGGCACAGAGTTAACCCTGTGCTTACCAACCCTAACGAGGGCTACCAGAAATGGAACTGAATGGAGAAATAAATAAAAGTTCACCTGAACAGACCAAGAAATGCCGTTTTCAGGCACCGCAGTCAGCAGCGGCAGCCTAACGAGCAATGCGTGTTAACGATGATGGTAGTTAGAACCCACCAAGGAGCCCAGGAGAGGCTGCTCGAGAGGGAAAGCCGCGTCGTTTCTCTTCTCCGCTGGCCAGCGGCGGGAGATTTCCCCCTTCTTGGCTTGCATTGCCTCTTTTTCTCCTCGATTCTTCCCCAAAGGCGACTTCACCACGGGGGTTAAAGCCCTCGTAAACATCTTTCTTTGCCACATCAGCAGGCTGCTTACCCAGCACAAAACATCTTCTTTTTTTTTTTCCATTTTCAAATCCACCTGCTGTAAAACCACGAGGCAGCTGCGAACGGTTCTGGCCTGGCTGGTTCCACACCCAGCCCTGGGTGCACAGCTGGTGTTTGGTATCTAAACAGGAGACAATTCTTGGAAAGGGAAAATAGAATTAAATTGTATTTATGCGGCCACATCCTGGAGAAATACCGTGAGACGGCCCGACTCGGTAGCTTTTCCTCTAAAAGCTTCAACTCTTTTTCCCTGCTTGGGCGTTTCCTGGCTTTGCCGCTGAAAATCCCAAAGAGCAAATAATGTTCTTGGGAAGAGTCATCGGTCGGTTTCTGGGAAATCACTGGTTTAGTTTTGTTTTCATGACTGGCTCACCGACAGAACATCCCCGTCTCTCTCCCCAGCCCTCCCGAGGCCGCTAAATAAGTTAAGTATAAAAATAGCAGCATCACGACAACACCCACGCGTGCCACACCAGCGGCACTTCAAGGTCCAGCTCCGTGTCCCTCCGCTCTCAGAGCACCAGGGAGGCTTTGGCCGTCCGGTCACGCCTGGCAGCAGCTCCATCACTACAGCACAAAAGCAGGTCCAGGTGAGTCGCGAGAGAAGACCACCAGTTCTCGGACGGTCCCAGAAGCAGAAACCAGTTCCACGTGCAGGCTCAGACGCCCAGTCCAGCCAGGCACACGGCAGCTCCCAGCCATCGGAGCTGGCAGAAAGTTGTTCCCGAGACCAGGAGCAGCCCGGACAAGCAGCTGAAGCAAGAACATCCCAGCGCTGCTCTGGGCTGGTGGAGGAAGCGAAGCTGTGAGTCCCCAGCACGGGGAAGGTGCTTTCTCCTTCACCTCTGTCCCATGGCAGCCTGGGGCTTGCTGCAGGCGTACGGCCGGTGCTGCGAGCAGCTGGAACTCGCCACAAAATGGTCGTTCAGGTACACGCATTCTCCTTCCCCGTGAACTGGGAACCTGCAACAAGAAGCCGAGGCGCTGCTGGGACCCTCACGTCGCCGCTTGGCCCCTCCAGCGCCAGGACAACACCAGGGCTGCCTGCAAGGGACGGTCCCAGCAGACACGGCCCCCCACCCCTGAGACTCACGTCTGGTTGAAGCTGCTGCCGTCCACCCACCGCAGGCCCTCGCCCCGTCTCCGCAGCCCCAGCCAATAATCATCGTTGCCCTTCAGGCGCGACAGAAACCCCTGCGGAGGGGAGAGAGAAGCCAGCGGTCAGCAGCTGCGGCCAGCCCCACGCCGCGCCCCACAGCCAGCCCCAGGCTCCCCAGAACCCCCCCTTCACCCCCACCCACCCACAACAGCCCCTCGCTCACCATCTCCCACTCCCGCCGCAGCACGACCAGCGAGGCCCCGAGCGCGGAGCACTGCTGCTGGCTCCAGTCCCAGCTCCCCTCCGCCGTCGAGAGGTAGAAGCAGACCCTGCGGTGCCCGACCCAGTCGTCGGGACAGCCCAGCACCGCAGCCGGACGCTCCTCAGCTCTTCCCGCTGGAGAGGGAAGGGGAGAAGGGACAGAGGTCAGAGGATTCCCCTCCGCGGGGACGCAGCTCTGCGCCGAGGGGCCCAACGGAGGCGGCCGCTCCTCCCTTACCTGACAACACCACAACAGCCGCGGTCAGAGCTGCGGTGAGACCCAGGAGCACAGCCACGAGCACAAACAGCACCACGACACGCACGGGACGGACCACGCGGAGCTTGCCTGAGGAGAGAAAAGCCACTCGTGTGAGGACAGTGCTGTCCCAGAGCAGGGACAGCCCTCACATCCTCAACACCCCCACCACCAGCTGCCCAGGGAAGGCGGGAGGGACACCCCAGGCTGTTTCCCCCCCCCCAAACACACAGAGCTGGCAGCAAGGAAGCCAAGGGACAGTCACAGAGCACGGACAAGGCTCTGGCCTCAGGGGGACAACCTGCAGCAGGAGAGCTGCCAAAGATCGGGGGGGCAAGGCGGGGGTCTCTGCTGCAGACCCAGCAGAAGGTGAGACCTTTTCCAGACGCAGCAGAGAGGGGTTAGAAAAGCCAGAATGCAGCCAGAGGTTGGTGAGCAGCAGCAGCAGCAAAGCCTCTTCAAATCCCTCAGCATCCTGCCCACGGGTGACATCGTGCCCGTCGCAGAAAGAACATCAGTCGAAACCCAAGAGTCACAACTGGTTCGTGTTCTGCTCTGTATTAATATGGAATATGTAAATATTGGTATAACCAGCCGGCTTCGCATTAGCGGCTGACTTCACCCCACACTGGGAATTTGTAGCAGTAAAACTTCCTTAACAAGAGATTTGCAAGTGAAAGGCAGAGGGGAAAAGAGACCGGGGAAAAAAGCAGGGGGAAGAGGAAGAGGGACGGGAAGGAATGGCGGGAGGGAGGGCAGGGAATGCTGCACTTCCGGGAAGACAGGACACTTACCCTGGGACTGCCCGCTCTGGCCGCAGGAAAGGAATTAACGGGGAAGAATTAATTAGGGGGGAGAGACCGTCACAAGGACTGGAAGAAGGGGTCCTGAGGAGTCTCAGGGGGGAGGCCTTGAGGAACGGGAAATTCTGTATACGTGGGGTGATGCAATTACGCTCACTGGCGTCGCCCACCGCCAAGGGACCCCGGTCCCGGCAGTGAAAGCCTCAGGTGGGCTCTGTGCGACCCCTGGAATGGCAGGGGAGCGCTCAGGCTGCGGCTTCTCCCTCAGCAGGCACAGAGCCACTGTCCCCTCCCCGCAGCCACGGCTCTGTACTCACCCAGAACGCCGTCGCGTGCTCGTCTGTCTCTGTCCCCCGGCATCTCTTGGGGAGGGGATGCCCCCACGTCCTGGAGAGCCGCGGTTTCCTCATCGTAACCCTCCTGGACACCAGTAGGGCCGTTTGCCAGAGGCTTCTCCGCTGCATCAAAAACCTTTTCCAGTCCAAGCATGGATGTGGTTTCACCCCCACAGCTGTCAACATCCTGTTCGGAGGGTGCAGAGAACCCGACCAGCGATGCCGTAGATCCAGATGTTTTATCCTCTTGCCAGACAACTGTCATGCTGGATTTAAAAATATCAGCTGTGACCCCCGGGCTGTGGAAGGCGATGCCTGCCCTGTCCCTGCTGCCCCTGGGACCCAGCCAGCGCCTGCGGGGACAAACCCAGGGTCAGGGGGCTCTGCGACCCCCACCACAGCCAGCACCCACCCAGCATCCTGCCCAAACAGGCTGCCAGGCGCTCGTCGGCTGGGAGCATCCCCCTCCCCAGCACTCAGCCCCCTGCCCCACCACCAGCAGGGGCCCATGCGGGGCCATGGGGGGGTCCAGGCTCCCCCCAACACGGCTGCTCAGCCCCCTCCGCTCACCACAGCAGCCGGGCACCACCCCCAGCACCCCGGGATGGGACAGGGGCCAGACCCTGAGCCTTTAGGGGCTGGAAACTCCGTTATCCGGGGGGCGATGGGATGAAGGGGGCCCCAGCAAAGCTGCTCACGGCGCGCGTAGAAGCAGAGCTGCAGTCAGGGCCAGGCAGGAAGCAAAGCAGATCGGGGAGGAAAACATGCAGGCCATTCAGTGCTTAATTTTTTTCGCTGGTGCTCGCAGCAAGTTTGTGGAATGATGCAATACTCAGCACGGCTGAGCCTCAGGCAGCTACTCTGCTGCTCCTGTTCCATGCACAGGAGGGAGGAGAAACAACAGGAAAAGGCAAAACACGTGGGGTGGGGGATAAAACCAGTTCAAGAGAACAGTTCAAGGGGACGAGAAAATACCAACAACAGTGACAAAATGGATCTAGTGAAGGGAACGACATCCAGCGCGGTTTTCTTATTGTGCAACACTCAGCCCGCTCCCTTCTCCCATCACCTCCTCCCCATTAGAAACCAGGCATGACTCAGAGGGCAGCCAATAACCTATTTAACTTGGGGGAACCGATGGGGCTGTGCCCATTCCCAGCTCCTTGCTGACAAGTGCCCTACTCCAGCAGAAACACAGGACGCTCGAGGGCAGGGAGGTTTGGCAAAAGCTGGCAGAAAAACAGCCAAAAGCAGGGTAAACACCAAAGGGTTACGACCACGGCAGCACAGAGCGCAGCAGAGCCACGGCAGGTCAGGGTTGGAAGGGATCCGTGGGGATCCCCCAGTCCAACCCCCTGCCCAAGCAGGGTCACCCAGACCTCGTCAGGGTGGGGTTTGAATATCTCCAGAGAAGGAGAATCCACCACCCCTCTGGGCAGCCCGCTCCAGCGCTCACCCTCAGAGCGAAGAAGTTCTTCCTCACGTTCAGCTGGAACTTCCTCTGCTTCAGTTTGTGCCCGTTGCCCCTTGTCGTGTCGCTGGGCACCACCCTAGAGTCTGGCCCAGTCCTCCCAACACCCACTCTGCAGATATTTATAAGCATTTATGGGATCCCTGCTCAGCCTTCTCTTCTCCAGGCTGAACAAGCCCAGCTCCCTCAGCCTCTCCTCGCAGGGGAGATGCTCCAGCCCTCCCTCAATCTCTGCAGCCCTGCACCGGGCTCTCTACAGCGGTTTCCTCACCTTTCTCCAACTGGGGAGCTCAGAACTGCACACAGCGCTCCAGACGCAGCCTCACAGATCTCCTCAGGCTACCGAAAGGAAACACAGACCGGTTTAGGTTAGAACAGACCTCAAAGATCTCAAAGATCATCTGGATCCACTCCCCTGCCATGGGAAGGGACCCCTCCCACCAGCCCAGGGTGCTCAGAGCCCCGTCCAACCCGGCCTTGAACCCTTCCAGGGAGGGGGCAGCTGCTATGGGCAACCTATTCCAATGCCCCACCACCCCCAGAGTGAAGAATTCGCTTCTTACGCCCAACCTAAACCTCCCCTCTTCCAGCTCAAACCCTTCAGCCCTCGTCCCCCGGGGTGAGGGGTGGGGGATGGGGGGGGTTGCAGGCCCGCCGCGCTCCCTTCACCGTCGCCCCGCCCCGCTGCAGCGCCGGGCACCGCTCCTCACCCGCTCCGCCGCTCCCCGAGCTGCTCCGCCGCCTCAGAAGGGCTCCGGGTGCTGCCGATATCCCGATACGCCGGTCGCCACACCCCGCTCCCACCACCTCCGCGCCCACACGGCGAATCTGACAACAGGCAAGATGGCGGCCAGTTTTATCGACCTGGCTCAGGCCCGCCAGCGCCTCGTCCAATCAGCGTAGAGAGCGGGGAGTGGCGGGGGAGGCAGCCAATCAGAGCCGGAACTCTCCGTCACTCCTCCCTGTTATTCACTGAGGCGCTGTGGGCTTCCAGCCCCCCCCCCCCCGTCGCTCCGGTACCCAGAAAGGGCTCGCCCCCCCCCCCCCCGAAGAATTTAAATTTTCATCTCTGTTTTGGGTTTTTTTTCCTCATCCTCCTCGCGTTTCTGGACCTCTCATTTCGAGAGTTCCCACGAGCGGCTGGCGAAAGGCGCCGGGGGCCGCTCCCAGGCCCCGAACTCCTCGGATCTGACCTCCCGCCGCGCCGCCCGCCAGGTTACGGGGGGGGGGGGGGGGGGGGGGGTAATTAGTTAATTAGTTAATTAGTTAATTAGTGGCTACAGGGCGGCAGCGGCGCTTGGTGGCGAGCGGTCCTGGCTGCTTCTTGTAGCCCTCGTTGGGGTATTATGAATATAATATTAATGCTAATGCAGCATTATCGATAGAGTATTAGGAATACATACAGCCCTCGTGACGGTATTATGAATATAATATTATTAATGCAGCGTTATTAATGCTGTATTATTGATAGAGTATGAGGAATAGATGTAGCCCTCATTATGATATTCTGAATATAATATTCATGCAGCATTATTAATGCCATATTATGATAGAGTATTAGGAGTACATGCAGCTCTCATTATGGAATTATGAATATAATATTATTAATGCTAATGCAGCAATATTAATGTAGTATTATCGATAGAGTATTAGGAATACATATAGCGCTTCTTATGATATTATGAATATAATACTACTAATGCAGCAATATTAATGTGGTTTTAATGATAGACTATGAGGAATACATGTAGCCCTCTATGGTATTATGAATATTATATTAATGCTAATGCAGAATTATTAATGCAGTATTATCGATAGAGTATCAGGAATACATGTAGCCCTCATTATGGTATTCTGAATATTATTAATGCTAATGCAGCATTATTAATGCTTTATTATCAATAGAGTATTGGGAATACATGTACCTCTCATTATGGTATTATGAATATAATATTAATGCAGCATTATTAATGCTGTAGTATCGATATAGTATTAGGAATACATATAGCCCTCTTTATGGTATTACAAATATTATTAATGCTAATGCAGCATTATTAATGGCATATTATTGATAGAGTATTAGGAATACATGTAGCCCTCGTTATGGTATTATGAATATAATACTATTAATACAGCATTATTAATGCATTTTTGTCGATAGACTATTATACATGTAGCCTTTGCTATGATGTTCTGAATATAATATTAATGCTAATGTAGCATTATTAATGCAGTATTATTGATAGAGTATTAGGAATATGTGTAGCCCTTGTTATGGTATTCTGAATAGAATATTATTAATGCTAATGTAGCATTATTAATGCGGTATTATTGATAGAGTATTAGGAATACGTGTAGCCCTTCTTATGGTATTATGAGTATAATATTATTAATGCAGCATTATTTATGGCATATTATTGATAGAGCATTAAGAATACATATAGCCGTCATTATGGTATTATGAATATAATACTATTAATGCAGCATTATTAATGGCGTATTATTGATAGAGAATTAGCAATACATGTAGCTCTCATTACAGTATTATGAATATAATATTAATGCAGCATTTTAATGCTGTATTATCGATAGAGTATTAGGAATACACGTAGCCCTCGTTATGGTATTATGAATATAATATTAATGCAGCATTCTTAATGGTGTATTATCGATAGAGTATTAGAAATACCTGTAGCCCTCATTATGGTATTCTGAATATAGTATTATTAATGCAGCAATATTAATGCTGTATTATAAATAGAGTATTAGGAATACGTGTAGCCCTTGTTACGGTATTCTGAACAGAATATTATTAATGCTAATGCAGCATTATTAATGCGGTATTATTGATAGGGTATTAGGAATACATGCAGCTCTCATTATGGTATTCTGAATATAATATTATTAATGCAGCAATATTAATGCTGTATTATAGATAGAGTATTAGGAATACGTGTAGCCCTTGTTATAGTATTTTGAATATAATATTATTAATGCTAATGCAGCATTATTAATGCGGTATTATCAATAGAGTATTAGGAATACATGCAGCTCATAGTATTCTGAATATAATATTATTAATGCTGTGTTATTGATAGAGTATTAAAATACATGTAGCCCTTGTTACAGTATTATGAATATAATACTATTAATGCACCATTATTAATGTGGCATTATTGATAGAGTATTAGGAATACATGTAGCCCTCGTTATGATGTTCTGAATATAATATTAATGCTAATGCAGCAATATTAATGCTGTATTATTGATAGCGTATCAGAATACATATAGCCCTCATTACGGTGTTATGAATATAATCTTATTAACAAGCTATTATTGATGCAGTATTATCGATGCAGCAATATGAATCCGTGTAGCCCTTGTTAGGGTATTATGAACATAACTCTATTAATGCAGCCCTCGTTAGGGTATTATGAACATAACTCTATTAATGCAGCCCTCGTTACGGCGTGACGCCTCTCGTGCCATTCATGCCGCACCGCTAACGCGGCGTTACCGACGGAGCGTCGGGCGTCCCGCCTCGCCGACGCGGTGCCGTTAACGCAGCCATATTAATAACGCCGGCTGTGATACACCTAATTAAGCACCAGCGCGGGCGTTGTTGACGCAGCCACACGGTGGGGCTGGCTGCGCGGACAGAAATACGGACTGGGCGTCCACGGGACAGACGTGGGAAGAGGCGGCGGTGCCAGTGGGTGGAAATTCCTCCCTCTGAGGAAGAGGAGGAGGAAGAGCGCAGCACGAAGGAGAGAGGAGGCAGGACGACGGGGCGGGAGGGAAGGGCGGTCAGGGATTTTGCCTTCCAGATTTCTGGGGTGAAACCAAGCGCCGCTGAAACCAGAACGGAAACGGCAGACGGGAGAACCGGGAGCGTCAGCGCGACCGCCGCCGGTTGAGCCTCCAGTTTATCCGCGTGCGACGGAGGAGAGGGGAGCTGGGGGACGGCAGCGGCCGAGGGACGTCGAGCGCTGACGGATACCCATCGCCGACGGCGATCGAGCGCCAGCGGGTCCCCGACGCCAGCTGAGGGGGGACAGGGGGCAAAATCAAGCTGGAAGACCCTCAACAGCACCAGAAAAGGAGGATTTGGGCTTGTTCAGCCTGGAGAAGAGAGGAGACCTTATAGATGCCTCTAAATATCTGCAGGGTGGGTGTCAGGAGGACGGGGCCAGACTCTTTGCAGTGGTGCCCAGCGACAGGACAAGGGGCAACGGGCACAAACTGAAGCAGAGGAAGCTCCAGCTGAAGATGAGGAAGAACTTCTTCCCTCTGAGGGTGACGGAGCACTGGCCCAGGCTGCCCAGAGGGGCTGTGGAGTCTCCTTCTCTGGAGATGTTCAAGCCCCGCCTGGACGCGGTGCTGTGCAGCCTGCTCTGGGTGACGCTGCTTGGGCAGGGGATTGGGCTGGGTGACCCCAGAGGTCCCTTCCAACCCTGACCATGCTGGGACTCTGGGATTAGGCAGTAATGCCAAGATTTCCTTATTTTCACCGTGCGTAGCTCGGCATGGGTGGGTGGGTCGTCCATGCACGTTGAAAATGAAACCTTCCTCTGTTTTGGCTTTCAGGTTTGTTACTCCATGGGTGTATAACGAGGAGAAGAGGTCGATCCCTTCTGCCCTCTTCCTTTCTCTGGCTCCAAAGGAGGGAGAACTGGGACCTCGGTCATTAATAAGAACCATCCTTAACGGATTACTCATCTACAGACGCGTAGGCGGGCACAGAGTTAACCCTGTGCTTACCAACCCTAACGAGGGCTACCAGAAATGGAACTGAATGGAGAAATAAATAAAAGTTCACCTGAACAGACCAAGAAATGCCGTTTTCAGGCACCGCAGTCAGCAGCGGCAGCCTAACGAGCAATGCGTGTTAACGATGATGGTAGTTAGAACCCACCAAGGAGCCCAGGAGAGGCTGCTCGAGAGGGAAAGCCGCGTCGTTTCTCTTCTCCGCTGGCCGGTGGCGGGAGATTTCCCCCTTCTCGGCTTGCATTGCCTCTTTTTCTCCTCGATTCTTCCCCAAAGGTGACTTCACCACGGGGGTTAAAGCCCTCGTAAACATCTTTCTTTGCCACATCAGCAGGCTGCTTACCCAGCACAAAACATCTTCTTTTTTTTTTTCCGTTTTCAAATCCACCTGCTGTAAAACCACGAGGCAGCTGCGAACGGTTCTGGCCTGGCTGGTTCCACACCCAGCCCTGGGTGCACAGCTGGTGTTTGGTATCTAAACAGGAGACAATTCTTGGAAAGGGAAAATAGAATTAAATTGTATTTATGCGGCCACATCCTGGAGAAATACCGTGAGACGGCCCGACTCGGTAGCTTTTCCTCTAAAAGCTTCAACTCTTTTTCCCTGCTTGGGCGTTTCCTGGCTTTGCCGCTGAAAATCCCAAAGAGCAAATAATGTTCTTGGGAAGAGTCATCGGTCGGTTTCTGGGAAATCACTGGTTTAGTTTTGTTTTCATGACTGGCTCACCGACAGAACATCCCCGTCTCTCTCCCCAGCCCTCCCGAGGCCGCTCATCACCGGCCCCCTCTCCCCACGCTGTGACGCTGGGGGGCTTTCCCCTTCCACTTCGGGTCTCACCTCCCCATTTCTGCCCCGTTGCTGTCCCGCTTTTGCCTCCAGGCAACTGTAGACCGGGGTGCTCGTGCTCTCATGAGTGGTGTTTGGGGCAGGATGGTCCCTGCCTCTGCACCACCCCTGTGACACCCCCCTTGGGGGATGACATCCCCCTTCATTTTCTCCGTTCACGTGCTCGCAGATGATCTCACCCTCTTTATTATTAACCCCCCGCATCCATGGAAACAGCAGAAGCATCGGTCTCGGGTTGTCCACGGAAAGACTGAGGCACGGGTGACAAGCCGAATCAGAGAGTCACAGAATATCTCGGGTTGGAAGGGACCCGTGAGGACCACCGAGTCCAGCTCCCACCTTTAGCAGAAAGAGTAAGTTCAGGGGTGAATCTTGAGGCAAAGTTCTCCTGCGTGACGGTGCCAACGAGGCAAGGGTTGATTCTTTTCAGCAGATTTACAACTGCACAACGTTTCAGACTGGTATCTTTACACTCTTGGCATCGTAAAGAGCTAAAAATGTTAGGAACTTACTAGCAATAAGGAACATACAGGTCAACATAACTGGCTTATCTTTCATCTTTGCTCTTAGCCATGTCATTATGGCATTCCATTCTGTGCCTTTGCTCTATGTTTATTAATTTAGTATTTTCTATCTTGTTGGCATCATGCTTTGGAGGAGCAAAAGCTAATAACAGCTATGGGTTTGTCTGGATTTTTTCTGTTGTGGTGTTTGGATAAACGGTCATTGCTAATGGTACCGTAGAATGGTTTGGGTTAGAAGGGACCTTAAAGATCATCTGGATCCGCCCCTCTGCCATGGGCAGGGACCCCTTCCACCAGACCAGGGTGCTCTGAGCCCCGTCCATAGAACCACAGACCAGTCTGGGTTGGAAGGGACCTCAAAGATCATCTGGATCCACCCCCCTGCCATGGGCAGAGACACCTTCCACCAGCCCAGGGTGCTCAGAGCCCCATCCAACCCAGCCTTGAGCACTGCCAGGGAGGGGGCAGCTGCTACGGGCAACCTGTGCCAGGGCCTCACCACCCTCACAGTGAAGAATTTCCTTCTTACAGCCAACCTAAACCTCCCCTCTTTCAGCTCAAAGCCATCACCCTGTGTCCCATCCCTCCACGCCCTTGTCACAGCCCCTCTCCAGCTCTCTCGCAGCCCCTCCGGGCACTGGCTGCCATCCCAAGGAGGGAGGCTGGAGAGTAAACACACACCTATGGATTTACGTGGTGGATGTCCCAGCCAGATGCATTTTTACAGCTATTTTTTATACCCTCCAAAAACTGCGCTGCCATAGAGTTTAACTAATGATTGGCACTCCAGCTAATTACTAGTCCTCGTTAAACCTTGCCCAGCGTGTCTGTGCATTACTCTTGCTGCTCAGCAGCGAACTTTGACATCCCAGGCGTCTGCCTTGCCCTGTTCCTGTAACATTCGTTTCAGATCAGGAGTTACCACGCTTGAAAGCTGTTTCCATGACAGTTCCTGGTCCCTTGGGACAGGTTCTAGGGACAGGTTATGGTGTTTAACACTGCAGTGAATTCCTCCCCTTGTGCCCTGGCTAGCGACAAGCGGATCCTGCTCTAGGAACCACCTTAACACGCAGCTCCTGTCCTGAGTTGGACTTCACCCCCGAGCAGCCCGGCGGGATGGGGAATGGGTGAATTATCAACATTCTTCTCATGCTGAATCCAAAACGCAGCTACTAGGAAGAAAATCCACAGAATCATAAAGGTTGGAAGAGACCTCGAAGATCATGGAGTCCAACCGTCACCCCAACCCCACCGTGCCTGCTAAAGCCCGAAGTGCCCCATCCACACAGTTTTTGGACCCCTCCAGGGATGGGGACTCCCCCACCGCCCTGGGCAGCCTGGTCCAAGGTTGACCACTCTTCCAGTGAAGACATTTTTCCCCAATATCCAATCTAAAGGTCCCCTGATGCAACTTGAGGCCATCACCTCTTGTCCGGTCACTTGTTACTTGGGAGAAGAGACCAACCCCCAACTCACCACACCCTCCTTCCAGGGAGCTGCAGAGGGCGAGAAGGTCTCCCCTCAGCCTCCTCTTCTCCAGACTGAGCAGCCCCAGCTCCCTCAGCTGCTCCTCACCAGACTTGTCCTCCACACCCTTCTCCAGCCTCGCTGCCCTTCTCTGGACATGCTCCAGCCCCTCCATGTCCTTCTCGTGGTGAGGGGCCCAAAGCTGAGCACAGTGAATTAACTCTATCTCAGCCGAAACCAGGGCACGCTGGAGCACCCGTCGCTCTTCTGCCTCAGCTGCCCATCCTCCCTGGGGAGAGCCTGGCAAAACTGGACTTAACTCGTGGTGGGACGAGGTGGCAAGGAGGGGAAGGTGCTCGAGGACGGCGAAAGGACCGGAGGAGATGCCGCTGAGCGAAACTGGGCTTTGGCACAAACTTGGTCGTTAAACATCTCAAGCAAGTTCTGCAGAAGCGCAAATGCAGATGGGTTTTAACGAGCAGCTGCCTGAATCCGGGTAGAGCTTGGCCTGAAGTCGAAGCTATGCCAAGAAACCACCGAAGGGAGGGAGATGCCACGGGGCAATGGGAAGATCACAACAGCCACGCAGCGTGACTGATGATCAACACCCAGCCTAGCAGTTCCTGGTCATTGCTAAACCTTGCACAACAACTGTGTTTGCGCGTCACTCTGGCTGATCGCCTGCTTGGTTTCGCCATCCCGGGGCTCCATGTTGCCATAGGTATTTCTCAACGACGCTGGCAGCGGGACAAGGCTGTGGCAAAGGTTTCCAAGCCGTGGCCAAGGTCTCCAAGCCATGACCGAGGTCTCCAAGCCATGACCGAGGTCTCCAAGCCATGACTGAGGGGTAATGCGGGCCACGTTGGTGTGGGCTGAGGGGGATCCTTCATCCCCCCCGCGCAGCTCCAAGCTCCTGAGCAGCAAAGTCCTCATTTCCAGGGCCGGGCTGCCCCGAATTCGCGTTCTTTAACAGCAAAACCCCCCGCGACGCTCCCCACGCTCCGAGGCCTGGCTGGCACATGGCTGAGGGAAGGGGGTTCGCCTAACGACCCCCCACCCCACAAAAAGGGGGGAAGCGGCCGGGGGGAGCGGGGACTGCTGGCCCTGCCCGAGCAGGGAACCGGCCGGGAGCAGCCGGCGGGGGAATTGCGGGGCTGGGGTCCCGCTGCTCCCGCCCAGACCCCCGAGCTCCCGCTCCAAGATGGCGGAGCCGCCAGCCCCCGCCCTTTCTGTTTCGGTAACTCCGCGCTACGAGGCATTCAAGGCACGCTCCCGGCTCTGATTGGCCGCCTCCCCCGCCACTCCCCGCTCTTCGCGCGCTGATTGGCCGCAGCTCTAGGCGGGCTCGCAGGGGGCGTTGCCGTAGGGGCTGTCGTCTGCGTTCTCCTCAAGAGCGGCCCCGGGTCCGTGAGGGCAGCGGGAGCGGCCGGCAGCGCCCGGAGCTCCTGTGAGGCGGCGGCGGAGCTCGGAGCGGCGGAGCAGGTAGGGGAACGGTGCCCGGTGCTGCTCGGGCTCGGCTGCTCGCTCGTTGCGGGGTGGGGGAGAGAGGGGAAGGGACCCGACGGGGAGGGGGATGCTGTGATGAAGGGAGCCCGGGCGCAGTCCCGAGGCGTTGGGCTGGGCCGGCTGAGGAGAAGGAGCCCGTTCTCGGCAGCTGGTTGTTTGTTGTGCTGGAGAGAAGGGAGCCCGCAGAGGCTTCCATTGCCCTGTGCCGGCCTTGGGCTGCCCGGTGCGGGAGGGAGCTGCTGAGGGCCCCCCCCCCAGCCCTTGACCTCCGGCGGAGGCATCGTCCTCTGTGTCAGCGCCCAGCTTGGCACCCAGCAAGACTCCTGGGAGTCCTGCCTGAGCTTTTTGGGGCTAGGGGTTCTCCTTTTCAAGACCCTTCCCCTCCCTCCCGTTTCCCTCTCTGGTTCCTGGGAGTCCTGCCTGGGCTTTTCAGGGCTGGGGATTCTCAAGACCCTTCCCCTCCCTCCCGTTTCCCCACCTGGCTGCTGGTTGTCCTGCCTGGGCTTTTCGGAGCTGGGGGTTCTCCTTTTCAGGACCCTTCCCCTCCCTCCCGTCTCCCCCCCTGGTTCCTGGGAGTCGTGCCTGGGCTTTTTGGGGCTGGGGGTTTTTCTTTTCAAGACCCTTCGCCTTCCCCCTGGTTGCTGGTTGTCCTGCCTGGGCTTTTTGGAGCTGGGGGTTCTCCTTTTCAGGACCCTTCCCCTCCCTCCCGTCTCCCCCCCCTGGTTCCTGGGAGTCCTGCCTGGGCTTTTTGGGGTTGAGGGGTTCTTCTTTTCAGGACCCTTCCTCTCCCTCCCGTTTCCCTCTCTGGTTCTTGGGAGTCCTGCCTGGGGATTCTCCTTTTCAGGACCTTTCCCCTCCCTCCTGTTTCCCTCCCTGGTTGCTGGGAATCGTGCCTGGGCTTTTCGGGGCTGGGGGGTTCTCCTTTTCAGGACCCTCCCATCTCCCCCCTGGTTGCTGGGAGTCGTGCCTGGGCTTCTCAGGACTGGGGGCTCTCTTTTTCAGGACCCTCCCGTCTTGCCCCCTGGTTGCTGGGAGTCCTGCCTGGGCTTTTCAGGGCTGGGGGTTCTCCTTTTCAGGACCCTTCGCCTCCCTCCCGTTTCTCCCCCTGGTTCCTGGGAGTCCTGCCTGGGCTTTTCAGGCTGGGGGTTCTCCTTTGCAGGACCTTTCCGTCTCCCCCCTTGGTTCCTGGGAGTCCTGCCTGGGCTTTTCAGGGCTGGGGATTCTCAAGACCCTTCCCCTCCCTCCCGTTTCCCCACCTGGTTGCTGGTTGTCCTGCTTGGGCTTTTTGGAGCTGGGGGTTCTCCTTTTCAGGACCCTTCCCCTCCCTCCCGTCTTGCCCCCCTGGTTGCTGGGAGTCCTGCCTGGGCTTTTTGGGGCTGGGGGTTCTGCTTTTCAAGACCCTTTGCCTCCCCTCTGGTTGCTGGTTGTCCTGCCTGGGCTTTTCGGGGCTGGGGGTTCTCAAGACCATTCCCCTGCCTCCCATTTCCCCCCCTGGTTCCTGGGAGTCGTGCCTGGGCTTTTTGGGGCTGGGGGGTTCTCCTTTTTAGGACCCTCCCGTCCCCCCCCCTGGTTCCTGGTTGTCCTGCCTGGGCTTTTTGGGGCTGGGGGTTCTCCTTTTCAGGACCCTTCCCCTCCCTCCCGTCTCCCCCCCTGGTTCCTGGGAGTCCTGCCTGGGCTTTTCAGGCTGGGGGTTCTCCTTTGCAGGACCTTTCCATCTCCCCGCTTCGTTTCTGGGAGTCCTGCCTAGGGTTTTTGGGGCTGGGGGTTCTCAAGACCCTTCCCCTGCCTTCCGTTTCCCCCCCTGGTTTCTGGGAGTCCTGCCTGGGCTTTCTGGGGCTGGGGGTTCTCCTTTTCAGGACCCTTCCCCTCCCTCCCATTTCTCTCTCCCCCCCCCCCGCGGGGTTTCCTGTTTCCTTCCCCTTGGGGCCATCGTGGGGAGGAACGGCTGCTGCTTCTTTGTCTCTGTGCCTCTCAAGGGCATCGAGCAGATCCTCCTGGAAACTGTGCTAAGGGAGATGGAAAATAAGGGCAAGGTGTGCCTGACAAATTGGGTGGCCTTCCATGAAGGGCTTGCAGCGTTGGTGGGTAAGGGGAGGGCCTGTGTGAACCTCGTGAAGGTCAACAAGGCCAAGTGCCAGGTCCTGTGTGGGGTGGGGACAGCCCCAAGGACTGATAACTGGAACTGGATGATCGTTAAGGTCCCTTTCGTCACTAAGGGATGGATAATTCTGTTCCTGTCAGGAAGCCACCCATTAGTTAATAAACAACGGTTATGCAAACACTTAATGGCAACGAGCTGGAGGCCCTGGCTGGGCAGGAGCTGCTTTGTGCAAGCCCACAGAAGCACCTGAGGGGGGTTGCTGATCCACCTCTGCTGCCAACGCTCCAGTCCCTTGCTCGAGCTGAGCCTGTCTGGCTCCTCTCTGTGCTGGAACTTGGCAGTTTCCAAAAGCTGCTGCTTGCGTGCACAGGATGTGGAGTTGCAGTGAGTTTTGTTTTCTATTTTTATCAGTGGGAGCCAGATGTGCAGGGCTGTGACTGATAAGTGAGTCAAAAAAACAGGAGTGGCAGGCATGTAGCAGTTCCTTTTTGTGCTGCTTCGCATCCTCCCCCACCCCAACTGCAGCACTTCTGTGCACCAAATAAGGAGCTTTGCTGGGGCCCCCTTCATCCCATCGCCCCCCGGATAACAGAGTTTCCAGCCCCCAAAGGCTCAGGGTCTGGCCCCTGCCCCATCCCGGGGTGCTGGGGGTGATGCCCGGCCGCTGTGGTGAGCGGAGGGGGCTGAGCAGCTGTGTTGGGGGGAGCCTGGCCCCCACCATGGCCCTGCGTGGGCCCCTGCTGGTGGTGGGGCAGGGGGCTGAGTGCTGGGGAGGGGGATGCTCCCAGCTGGCGAGCACCTGGTGTTTGGGCAGGGTGCTGGGAGGGTGCTGGCTGTGGTGGGGGTCGCAGAGCCCCCTGACCCTGGGTTTGTCCCCGCAGGGGCTGGCTGGGTCCCAGGGGCAGCAGGCATCGCCTTCCACAGCCCGGGGGTCACAGCTGATATTTTTAAATCCAGCATGACAGTTGTCTGGCAAGAGGATAAAACATCTGGATCTCCTGCATCGCTGTGATGTTCTCTGCAATCTCCCAACACGACGTTCACAGCTGTGGGGGTAAAAGTGCATCCCCACATGGCCTGAAAACGGCTTTTCCAGCCGTACTGATGCCTTGGGTTCCGGATTCTGGCTGTGGCAAGCGAGAAGATTCCACCTCTCAGCTTCCCTTGGCACACCAGGAGAAGAGCGGATTCTGCTGCAAAGATGGGAATGTCGAGAAGCTGCTGGTTGTTGAGGAGGAGGGGGCATCGGCCCGTGCCAAGGTGCCGGGCGATCCAGCCAAAGGGGTGCAGAGGAGACTTCTGGGTGAGTGCAGGGCGACTGCTGTGGCACGTGGGGAGGGGACAGTGTCAGCCCGTGGGGACTGGGGCTGGCGAGTGCGCGGCTGCTTCCAGCTGTCTGCAAAGGTCTCGCCTTCTGCTGGGTCTGCAGCAGAGACCCCCCCCGTGCCCCCCCGATCTTTGGCAGCTCTCCTGCTGCGGGTTGTCCCCCTGAGGCCAGAGCCTCGTCCGTGCTCTGTGTGACTGTCCCTTGGCTTCCTTGCTGCCAGCTCTGTGTTTGGGGCGGGGGAAAACAGCCTGGGGGGTCCCTCCCGCCTTCCCTGGGCAGCTGGTGGTGGGGGTGTTGGGGATGTGAGGGCTGTCCCTGCTCTGGGACAGCACTGTCCTCACACGAGTGGCTTTTCCTTCCTCAGGCAAGCTCGGTGCCCTCCATCCCCTGCGCGTCCTGGTGCTGGCTGTGCTCATGGCTGTGTTCGTGGTTCTGACCGCAGCTCTGACCGCGGCTGTTGTGGTGTTGTCAGGTAAGGGAGGAGCGGCCGCCTCCGTTGGGCCCCTCGGCGCAGAGCTGCGTCCCCGCGGAGGGGAATCCTCTGACCTCTGTCCCTTCTCCCCTTCCCTCTCCAGCGGGAAGAGCTGAGGAGCGTCCGGCTGCGGTGCTGGGCTGTCCCGATGACTGGGTCGGGCACCGCAGGGTCTGCTTCTACCTCTCGACGGCGGAGGGGAGCTGGGACTGGAGCCAGCAGCAGTGCTCCGCGCTCGGGGCCTCGCTGGTCGTGCTGCGGCGGGAGTGGGAGATGGTGAGCGAGGGGCTGTTGTGGGTGGGTGGGGGTGAAGGGGGGGTTCTGGGGAGCCTGGGGCTGGCTGTGGGGTGCAGCGTGGGGCTGGCCGCAGCTGCTGACCGCTGGCTTCTCTCTCCCCTCCGCAGGGGTTTCTGTCGCGCCTGAAGGGCAACGATGATTATTGGCTGGGGCTGCGGAGACGGGGCGAGGGCCTGCGGTGGGTGGACGGCAGCAGCTTCAACCAGACGTGAGTCTCAGGGGTGGGGGGCCGTGTCTGCTGGGACCGTCCCTTGCAGGCAGCCCTGGTGTTGTCCTGGCGCTGGAGGGGCCAAGCGGCGACGTGAGGGTCCCAGCAGCGCCTCTGCTTCTTGTTGCAGGTTCCCAGTTCACGGGGAAGCAGAGTGTGTGTACCTGAACAGCCACGCCGTGGCGAGTTCCAGCTGCTCGCAGCACCGGCCGTATGCCTGCAGCAAGCCCCAGGCTGCCATGGGACAGGGGTGAAGGAGAAAGCACCTTCCCCGTGCTGGGGACTCGCAGCTTCGCTTCCTCCACCAGCCCAGAGCAGCGCTGGGATGTTCTTGCTTCAGCTGCTTGTCCGGGCTGCTCCTGGTCTCGGGAACAACTCTCTGCCAGCTCCGATGGCTGGGAGCTGCCGTGTGCCTGGCTGGACTGGGCGTCTGAGCCTGCACGTGGAACTGGTTTCTGCTTCTGGGACCGTCCGAGAACTGGTGGTCTTCTCTCGCGACTCACCTGGACCTGCTTTTGTGCTGTAGTGATCCAGCTGCCACCGCCAGGCACGAATGGGTGCCCAAAGCCTCCCTGGTGCTCTCAGGGCGGAGGGACACGGAGCCGGGCCGTGAAGTGCCGCTGGTGTGGCACCCGTGGGTATTGTCGTGATTCCTGCTATTTTTATGCAAAGTATTGACCATTAAAGTATGGTGTGCTCCGTGGGTGTCTCTTGTGTTCTGGCAGGCGCCTGCTCCAGGCAGCCCTGTCCCTTCCCCTCTCGCCTCACCCCCTCTTTGCCTGCTCTCGGGGGGTCCCCAAATCCTGACCCCCTCAAGCAGCCCCAGAAGCAGCTGAGAGCGGGCGCTGGGGCCGGCCCCAACCTGGGTGCTGGGACCTGGCTGGGCGGGAGGGCCCCTTCCCAGTGCTCCCAGTGCCTCCAGCATCCCAGTTAGGGGTTGGGAGGGCAGCGGGGCTGGGCATGGAGTGCTGCTGGGGCAGGGTCAGCTCATTTTTATTTGTTTTTCTTCTTCCTGAGCTGGGGAAATGCTGTTTTAGAGGCTTCTGCTGTGGGGAGAGGCTCTTCTGTCCTTCCCCCTGGATTTCTTCCTAATTTCTTCCTAATTCCTGTTTTTTTTCCCTCCCCCTTTCCTTACCTTAGTGCTTGCACCGCTGCGCTTCCTTCCTCTCCGCCTTTGCCTCCGCTCAGGAGAACAACCCAGCTAGAAGAGCGCTAGTCCCCCGCCTTAGAGCAGACGCAGGCCACGGTGAGTGAAGAGCGGGAATCGCAGGGTCCCACCCCGCTTTTCCGGGCGCCTTTTTCCCCTGGGATGAGGTCACCCAGGCTTTTCCACTGCGGCACCTCTGTAATTACCTCAGCAGACACGGCTTTCATGCTGGCCGCCCGTTTTCTCACGAGGGAGGGGGCAAAATTTACCCAGCTTTGAAGGCCTCAAAGCCGTTCAGGAGCGAAATGGCTTTGGGTGATGTTCGGTTCTGGCACGGTGCGGGGGCAGGGAGGAGATGGGGCTGTCGGGGCGGGCGCTGTTGCAGAAGCGGGGTCCGCGCTCAGCGGCTTCGAGCGTGGCGTGGGCGGCTCTCGCCCCAACCGCCTGCGCTGGCGACGCCTGCGCCTTGGTTTAGCTCGTGGGGCTCCTGCTGGCGTTGCCTTCAGCTCAACCTGGACTGGAGGCAGCGGGTTATACTGGTCCCTCCGGAGCACCCAGCTTCCCCGCGCTTAATTCCTTGCTTTTGAGGTAAAGAGGAGGAATCCTGCTCAGCGGCGTGCTGGGCTCGCTGTTCCAAGCTGCAAAATTAAAAAAGCTCCTTAACGAGGCTGCAGGTGTCACGCCTACAGTGTTAGCTGCTCTCTTCAGCTCCTTTTTTTTTTTTTTGCTGCTTTGCCCCTGTGCGGTTGGGCTGGACGCAGAAAACCTCGCTGAAACCTGAGGGTTTTGCTCGTGGAGAAGCCGCGGCCCCTCCTGCATTCGGTTTTCCCAAAGGGAATCTCCTGACAAATCTCCCCCCGGGGTTTTCCCTGCCCGTGGGCGGCACGAGGCGGGACGTGCCCTGCTCAGATCCCACCGTTCTGGGCATGGCGTGGGTGGTAGGCGAAGCCTGGTGTGGTTTTTGGTCTCCAGAGAAACCACTTTCTCCTAAATGGGGTTAAATACCGAATTTTTGGGTGCTTCAGTAGGCCCAGAAGCATCTGGCTCGTCTTCTGACAGCCTGGCTGTTGCCTCGCTGGGGTTGGAAGATCCTGGTGAGGGGTTTCTTGGCCTGTGTGCAGAAGATGATGAGCAAGTCTTCCAAACGAACCAGTAAAAATATCATCTTGAGCCTTTGTAGCTGCATTTTGTGTCATTTTGGGGTCATGGTTGCTTTTTCTACCCTTCCTGCCCCTAATTAGCCTCGTCCCATCCCGCTTTCCAAAGGGAGAAGCCGACCGTCTCTTGGAAGTGACTTGAAAACAAGGAATGAAGGCAAACCACGTAGATTTCTCGAGGTGTTTGGAGCGTTTTTGTGGCCTTTCCCCTTCAAGGGCCCATTTCCAGCCCCTGGTTTCCAAAGAGTCTCCCAGGCTTTTTGGCAGCTGCTCGCTCCGCCGAGCAGCGAGAGGGCGGTGGGCTTCGAACCCGGGCTGAAAAAAACGGCGACGGGGAGGAGGCAGCGGTGCTGGAATGGCTTGGGGTGGGGAGAAGCGGGGACGCCGGCTGGAAAACACTTCAGGTAGCTGAAGAGAGGAGGTAGGGGTGGGGGGAATCTGCTTTTATTTCATAAAAATCACAATTTTTGTAATACTGCTAGGAACGTTCGGGGAGATCGCGGAGTCTCCGCGTCGTCCTTGCAATGGCGCCTTATTTTTAGTGCGAAAAGACCGATTTGGACAGAGGGGACCCAAGTTTTATTGGCAGAACTGCAGATTTGGGGGTTGTTTGGGCTTTTTTTATTATTAAAGGTGTCTGGTTTGGGAGATTTCGTGTGGCACCTTAGAATATGGCTTGACTTTGAATAGAAAAAGCTTGATGCTATCAGATTTTACTTCCCTTGGTGCGAACCCGTTTTTCCCTGGCTTAACTCGGCCGAAGCTACGTAAAGTTTCATTTTCAGGCTGGCCGGCGCATCGAACGCGCTCTTTTGCAACCTTGCTCCGCTTGACGAGCGTTCAGATGCTCGTGCTTCTCCTCGCCGACCTCTCAGCCGGGAGAGGAGCTTGCAAAGCCGAGCTGGAGGAGTGAAAAACCTCAGAAAAAAAAAAACAAAACACCACCAAAACCCAGATTTGCCGACTGCTGGATTGCTGCCGGGCGAGCGAGAGGCACGGCCGCGGCGCTCCCCTCGCCTCTCCCGCTATGGCTGGCGAAATTATTTATGCTGACCTGGATATCGGTCCCGGGAAACGCTGCAGGAAACGGCCTTCGCCTCCTCAGCCTGGTGGTAAGTACGCCGTGGGGTTTGGGGGGGCTTTTTTTTTTTTCCCTCTTTTTTTTTGGGCTGCTGATGGGTTTGGGAGACTCCCGCCCTTTCGTGGTGCAGGGAGGGGAAGGGGCCCGCGGCTGTTGGGGTGCGATAAAGGATCCCATCCACTTTTTTTTGGGGATCCCTTGGGTAGTTTCATCGCGAGACGGCTGCGGGGTCGCTTTGAAACCTCGCAGTCCCACCGCGGCTCGACGAACCGCGATTCCCCCCGCCGTGGAAAACCAAGCGGGCTCGCGCTCGCTGCCGTGGGGTTAGATGCCACGGGGCTGCCTGCAGCTGCGCTTGGGGGACGGCGTTGCCCCCCTCACACCCTCCTCATCCTTCCTCGCACAGCTGCTTCGCCTGCAGCCCTGCCGGGGCACCCAGCCTCGGCTTTGCACGATTAATTTTTAAGCCGTGCTCCGTGCTCTTTTCCTGCTGACTTTAGTTTTGGTTTCTAGCAAAAAAAAAAAGCAGGCAAAAGGTTTGATTCCTGCTCTTTCCTCCTCTGGCAGGGAGCTCTGCCTGGTGAGGACGTTGGCTGCGTCCTCTTTCCAGCAAAAATTTGTGATTTCCACCCAACGCATCCCTTTTGGTCTCAAAGGGCTGGGCAAAACCCACCTTCTGCTGCCGTGGAGGTGGAATCAGATGTTCCTCCTTTGCTTATTCCTAGGCTGAGAACGAACCTCAGTCCCCTTTGCAAGGTGAGCTCTGGCTTGGTCCAGAAGCTTCCACCTCGTGGAACAAGAGCCGAGGTTGGATGGGCTTCACGGGGCCTCGAGCTCTGCGGCGGGGAGCCTGCCTCCACGCTTCCTTCAGCGGGCTGGAGCTGGAGGAGCATGGGGCTGGCTAACCCTGGGCAGATGGGGTCTCCTTGGAGAGCTTGGGCCATCCAGGTTTGGGAGTTTTCCCCTGGGGCAAAGAAGGGGCGCGGCAGTGGAGCACAGCTCCCACCTTGGCCCACCTCTAACCTTGACCAAACCCTTTGGGTTTCCAACGGCTTAGAACATCCAGGAATTCCCCAGTTCTCAGATATCTGGGGTAAAACCAACCCAGTCTCATCACGAGCAGCTTTGCCCCGGTGCCGACGGCATCGCGAGGAGGGGAGCAGCGATGAAAAGCAGTTGGTTGACCAAAACCTCGCAGCGAGCAGCAGCAGAACTGCACAGGGCTGCCAGGCTCTGAGCTGCTTTTGGGGAGAAAACAGCCCAAATCGGCACTGTGCATCCAGCTCGCTGGATGCGGGCTGGGGGCGGTGGTTTTTTTCCTAACGAGTGGTTTTCTCTCTGTTTTCCCCACAGCGTCGGGCTGTCCCCCGTGGCACCGAGCCGCTCTCTGGGCCGGCTGGACCGGGAACCTCCTCCTCGGAGTGGCCGTGGTAGCGATGGGATGCGTGCGTGAGTAGCTCCAAAAGATCCAAAGAGGGGACAAATTGTGGGGAGGGGGTCCCTGCTGCTGGGGCGCTGGCGTGGGAGGCAAAGCTGCTATTTATGGTCTGTGTTGGCTGACACACATCGGCGCAAGGTGTGGGCAAGCGAGGTTTTATCAGAGGTTCTTTGAGCCGATGGGTGGAGGAGACTTGACTGCTTCGGTTGGCCAGCGAGGGCAAACTGCTGGAAACTTCTCGGCTGTGGCGTGGTCACGGTCTGTCGTCCCGGGGCCGAGCTCGGGGTGACGCAGAGCGCTGCCAGAATTAGCCTTGTGCTTGGCGTCACGGTGGTGATGGCATCTGGTGCTGCCTTGACCCACACCGAGCAGGTGGAAAGGGGACTCAGATGGCTGGTGGATCTTGGTGAGGAGATCCTCTGAAGGCAGGGGAGATCCTCCAGAGGCAGGGGGGAGAGGGGATCCTCCAGAGGCAGGGGGGAGAGGGGATCCTCCAGAGGCAGGGGGGAGAGGGATCCTCCAGAGGCAGGGGGGAGAGGGGATCCTCCAGAGGCAGGGGGGAGAGGGGATCCTCCAGAGGCAGGGGGGAGAGGGGATCCTCCAGAGGCAGGGGGGAGAGGGGATCCTCCAGAGGCAGGGGGGAGAGGGGATCCTCCAGAGGCAGGGGGGAGAGGGGATCCTCCAGAGGCAGGGGGAAAGGGGATCCTCCAGAGGCAGGGGGGAGAGGGATCCTCTAGAGGCAGGGGGGAGAGGGATCCTCCAGAGGCAGGGGGGAGAGGGGATCCTCCAGAGGCAGGGGGGAGAGGGGATCCTCCAGAGGCAGGGGGGAGAGGGGATCCTCCAGAGGCAGGGGGGAGAGGGGATCCTCCAGAGGCAGGGGGGAGAGGGGATCCTCCAGAGGCAGGGGGGAGAGGGATCCTCCAGAGGCAGGGAGGAGAGGGGATCCTCCAGAGGCAGGGGAGATCCAGTGGATCTCTTGCTGGGGAGGGACACGGGTGTGGATCTGGACTGTGGGGTTGGATCTGCCAAGCTTTGGGCACAGGGGTGTGGAGGAAGGAGCAGAGTTTCCCCGAGCGCCGTGCCCTCCGCGGGGCCAAGAGCTGCAGAACGCAGGTGATGCTCTCGAGGTGTGGGAGCAACTTTGGGTGCGAGCCGGGGCACGGGGGCTTTGTAGGGATCCGCTGTCCCCGTTGTGGGGTGGATCTGGGGCGGATGGCTTGAACTTGGGTGGGCCCAGTAATGGAGAGACCCCAAAATAAATCCCCTGCGGGTGTCTGTGGGCACGCTGTGCTGCAAGGAGGAGTCGGGAGGTGGCGAAGAGCCCTTCACCCTCGCGTCAGGCCCCTCTGGGCCGTCCAGGCGAGGCTGGCACGGCTTGTTTTGCAGGAGAGGCCACTTCCGCGGCGGTCAGAGGCTGCGAGGCTTTCTGCAGCCGTCCAGCTTGGCGCCTCCGTATCTCGTGTGCTATCTCCTGCGGGGTTGGAGGGGCCACATCCTGTTGCCAGCGCAAAGCGGCTGCGGGAGGTGGAGGCGGTTGCGAGCGGGGGGTGAGCTCGGAGGTGGTGGCCCTGTACTCCCAAAGACGGCGGTCTGGGGTCTGCCCCGAGGCCGATTCTCACCCCCCCGTGAGATGCCCAGCTCAAGGATTGGGCCGAGCTGGGAGAACAGGAAGGATGAGGGGAGCGCTCCGAGCAGGATCCATCCCAGACGCTTCTCTGCGGTCCCTGGGCCCACGCTCAGGTCGAGCTCCGTGGGCATCGTGCCTGGGGGAGCCAGTCCCTCTCCCCTGCTCCATCCTTCCCTTGCAGTTCGCCCCCAGCAGTCGGAGAGCCCGGGAAGCTGTAAAAACACGACCGAGAACGTCGGAGATGGCAACGCCACCCTGGGGAACGTCTGCTTGGACCTGAGGAAAGCTCTCTGCGTGTCAGAGCTGCGAGGTAACCGCCCCGGCCGCCACGCGTCTCCGCACCGTCAGGTTCCCCAAAACCTCACAGCACCCCCAGACTGGAGAACCAAGCGAAGCTCGGGGCATCCCCCGTGTTCCTGCAGGGCTGAAACACTTCTCTTTCTTCAGGTGTGCAGGGGACAAGGTGGCTTCTTGGTGGCTGAACATGGCACTGACTTCTCTTCCAGAGGCTGAGGGGTGCAAGCTCTGCCCCGTGAACTGGACGCTGCACGGGACCAAGTGCTACTGGGTCGCCAACGGGGTGCGGGTTTGGAGCGCCAGCCGGGACGACTGCGGGAATCGGGGGGCCGAGCTGCTGATGCCGGGGGACCGGGATGAGCTGGTAAAGGGAGCGATGGCATCGGGGGTGTGGGATGGGGTCTGGGACTGCGCCCGAGGGGCTGGGGGTACTGGGGAAAGGGCTGGGGGCACTGGGAAGGAGCTGAGAGGACCAGGAAGGGGTTGGGGGCACTGGGGAAGGGGCTGAGAGCGCCAGGGAAGGGGCTGAGGGCACTGTGGAAGGGATTGGGGGCACCAGAGGAGGGGCTGGGGGCACCAGGAAGGAACTGAGGGGACCAGGGATCAGGCTCAGGGCACCGGGGAAGGGGTTGGAGGTACCGGAGAAGGGGCTGGGGGCACCAGGGAAGGGCTTGGGGGCACTGGAAAGGAGCTGGGGGCACTGGAAAGGAGCTGGGGGCACCAGGAAAGGTGCTGGGGGCACCGAGGAAGGAGCTGAGGGTACCAGGGATGGGGCTGGGGGCACCTGGAAAGGGGTTGGCAGCATGGAAGGGGTTGGGGGCACTGGAAAGGAGCTGGGGGCACCAGGAAAGGAGCTGGGGGCACCAGGAAAGGTGCTGGGGGCACCGAGGAAGGAGCTGAGGGTACCAGGGATGGGGCTGGGGGCACCGGGAAAGGGGTTGGGGGCACTGGAAAGGAGCTGAGGGCACCAGGAAAGGTGCTGGGGGCACTGGCAAAGGGGTTGGGGGCACCGAGGAAGGAGCTGAGGGTACCAGGGATGGGGCTGGGGGCACCGGGAAAGGGGTTGGCAGCAGGGAAGGGGTTGGGGGCACCAAGGAAGGAGCTGAGGGCACTGGGGAAGGGGCTGGGGGCTTGCCCAGAACCCTGGGGTCAGCCCCCAGCCCTGTGCCCCCGGCGTCCAGGGTGCCTTTGCCGGCGTCCGAGCGTGGGGGACCCCATCGGGGCTCGGTGCCGGGTGTGGGGCCGGGCCGGGGGCCGTTTTGGGCTGGCACGCTGGCATGGCCACCCGCCCTCTCCCCGCTGCAGGGTTACGTGCAGGAAATGGTGCAGAAATCCTCCCGCTACTTCTGGATCGGGCTCTCCGTCCCCTCGGGCGGGCAGGGCTGGACCTGGCTGAACGGCTCCCGCCTGGACCCGAGCCGGTGAGCGCCGGGGGGAGGACTGGGGATCGGGGTGGGCACCTCCGCCGTCACCCTCGGGCTGTGACGTTGGGCTCCCTCCCGCGCCCGCAGGTTCCAGCTGGACGGGGATGAAGGCAGAGCCTGCGGGGTGCTGAAGGGGGACAGCATCAGCTCCGAGAGCTGCACTTCTGCGTCCCAGTGGATCTGCCAGAAAGGGGCCACCCAGCTCTGAGCCGGGCTCCGCGAGCGGACGGGGGAGACGCGTGGGGCCGGGATCGGGCCCTCGGCGGGGGGGGGAGGTGCGGGCCCCCGTGCTGGCGCTGGGCCACGGCCACCTACACAAATTAACAATATTAGCTGGGCTCCGTGTGATGTTTTTAAGCAAAAACCAATCCTCGGGGTCGTGCTCGCACCCCGGCTGACGCAGGAGGCGGCTCGCGCCGGGGAGGGACGGACGGACGGACGGACGCTCGCGGCACGGCGCTCGCAGCGGCGTTGCGAAGGCAGAGAGGAAGCGCGGCGGTGAGAGCGTTCGGGTTAAAACGGAATAAAGCGGCTGGGGGGTGGGATTAAAAATGATTTAAAATGAATAATTAAAAATGATTTGAGGGCTGGAACCCCTCTGCTGCGAGAAAAGGCTGAGAGAGTTGGGGCAGCCTGGAGAAGAGAACGCTGAGGGAGGACTTAGAGGAGCCGCCAGTGCTTGGAGGGGCTGTGAGAGCTGGAGAGGGGCAGTGACAAGGACATGGAGGGATGGGACACGGGGTGATGGCTTTGAGCTGAAAGAGGGGAGGTTTAGGTTGGGTGCAAGAAGTGAATTTTTCACTCTGAGGGTGGTGAGGCATTGGAATAGGTTGCCCATAGCAGCTGCCCCCTCCCTGGAAGGGTTCAGGGCCGGGTTGGACGGGGCTCTGAGCACCCTGGGCTGCTGGAAGGGGTCTCCGAGGAGGGGACTTTGCTGAGCAGAGGAGGAGGACAGGGAACGCAGGATACGGGGCCGGCTGCGCATCGAAGCCGCGGCTGCCGCGTCCGGGGAGGTGGGGAAGAGAGGAGAGCCCTCTCCCTATAGCATCAACCTCCAGAAACGGGGCTTCCCCAGCTCAGAGCGCGGCGTGGAGCTCCGTGGGGCTGCCCCATGGTGTTGCGCTCCCTCCCGTCCCCGCTGCGTGCAAACAGCTGCCTGAACTGGGATGCTCGTGGGCAGATGGACTGGGAGCGCTGGGAAGGGGCCGTCTGCAGCAGCCCCGACGCCCGCCCTTCCATCGCTGCGCTTGGAGGGGGACGCAGCGAGGGTTTCCTCATCCATCGTCCGCGTTGGGTTTGTCCCTACCACCCTCAGCTGCTTCTGGGGGGCGGAATCGAGCTGAGGGGGCACCCCGAGAGCCCCCGTGCGCGGCCTTGCACCCGCAAACAGCCCTGGGCAGACCCACGCGTGTCCCCGCGCTCCTCCTCACCCGCGGGCTCTGCTGAGAACGAGAAGGGAGCCAATGCAGAAGAGAGAGGCGTTTCCCACCAGGTAGAAAAACGCCGCCTCGGTTGTTTTCCCCAGCTCCTCTCGCTCTTTCCCACCGGTTCCTCCGCGATTTCTGCATGGGAGAGGGAAATCTGACATCGCCCTCCGGCTCTCCGGCCCGCACGTAGCTTTATTTTCTGTGCTTGTCACCAGCTGGGGCAGAGAGCAGCAGCTTTGCCCCCCCCCACGTTCAGTTTTGGTTTCAAACACTCCTTTTGCAAAAGGAACTGAACCTTTCAAGTGGGGAAGAGGCCCCGGCCGGGGAGCGGGCAGAGGTTTCTGGGGAAGCGCCGACGGGATTCAGCGCCTGTCAACCACCCGCGTCGCTCTCGCAGCCGGCCGGAGCGGCTCCCACCTCCCCGCTCTGCTTACGGGCGCTGGAGGAGGCAGAGGAGGGTCAGCGCTGCTGAGTGCTGCTGTAATTAAATTGGCTTGGAGCTGATTGTTTTGATGGCTGAGGGTGGAGTGCTTCCTCTGGGGTTTTTTTGTTTTTATTTTCATGCGCCGCTGCTCCGGGGCAACCTGCTGATGTGCCCATCCCAAATATTTCTTTGTGTTGTTTTTTTTCTTGCTGGAGAATGTATAGAAAGCTTTAAATCCCCTCTGTATTTCTCTGTAGGAGACAAGAGATGGGATGAGAACTCCCAAGAGACCGCTTAGCCCTGGCAGGACAAGCTGAGGATGCCAGCCTGCCTCTGCTCGGGCAATGGCACGTCTCGGCGTGGGCTGAAGAGCCTCCAGCGGTCGGCAGCGGAGCCAGGAGAGCTGGAATTGTTTCGCTTCCCGGCGTTTGCACCCTTGGACCGAGCGGTGAGTTATGGGGCACAAGTTAAAGCCTGGGGGAAAAAGGGTTAGGAGAGCGTTGCGTGGTGGGAGCTTCGGGCTGGGCCTGGGTGAAGGAAGTTGGGACTCGAGCTTAGTTCTCCATTCCGGCGACGGCTGGGCCAAACCCAAACGACTTGCTGAAACGGTTTGAGGCCGGGATTGCCAGCAAAGGGTGAGCTGAGCGAGGGGAGGAAAGCAAACTCCGCACCTGCGGGGCCCGGTGGAGGTCGAGGTGGGCTGTGGGGCTGCGGTGCGGGGTGGTGGGACGGACGGTGGAGGAACCGGAGCCTTGGGAAAGCTGCGAGCTGGAATAATCACTGCTCGGGCTCGTGCCTTTTATCGGGCCGTGTCTCTTGGTGCGGTGCGTCGCGTCACGGAAAAACGGAGCGAGCTTTGCTGCGAAGACGGAACGAAGAAATCGCTGTCGATGCTGATGGCGTCGAAGGTGCTGCTGCACCCCAAAAAGCATCAAGCTTGGGTGCTGTGCTCCGGTTCTGCGAGTCCCGGTAGAGCCTGGCCGGGATTTGGGATGCGGAATCCCCGAATCGGGGCGATTTGGGATGCGGAATCCCCGAATCGGGGGCACTTGGGATGCGGAATCCCCAAATCAGGGGGCACTTGGGGTGCACAATCCCCAAACCAGGGGCACTTGGGGGGCAGAATCCCCAAATCAGGGGGACTTGGTGTGCAGAATCCCCAAACCAGGGGCACATGGGGTGCAGAATCCCAAAATCAGGGGCACTTGGGATGCAGAATCCCAAAATCAGGGGGACTTGGGGTGCAGAATCCCAAAACCAGGGGGCACTTGGGGTGCACAATCCCCAAACCGGGGGCACTTGGGATGCAGAATCCCCAAATCAGGGGGCACTTGGGGTGCACAGTCCCCAAACCAGGGGGTTCTGGGGTGCACAGTCCCCAAACCGGGGGCACATGGGGTGCAGAATCCCAAAATCAGGGGGACTTGGGGTGCAGAATCCCCCGTCTGCCCGTCTCGCTTTGGGAGATGGAGCGGGATGTGAGATGAACCGGAAAAAAAATCCAGGGATTCGATAAGGAGGTTCCTAAGGCAACGGTTTTCGTCAGCAAACGACCTCTGTCTGTGGAAACATGTAGAAGGGAGTGGGGTCTTGGCAGCTGCCTGGTGTTGGCCACTCCTGTTTTTTTCCAATTTTCTGGATTCTTGCTCCAGTGCTGCAGGTAGGGGATAAATTTGGGATTCGGCAGCGCAGAGCGTCCCTGGGTGTGTTTCAGTCCCTCATCTGGCTGGAGGCAGTGGGCACAGAGAGGGCAAATTGCAATTTTTCCTCTGCCACAGAGAAAACAACTGCGTGGTGGAGATGGGTTGCTCAGTGGGAGCTTCCCTGTCCTCTCCCAGCAGCTCCCAGGAGCTGGGAACACCAAGCCCGGCAGCGATTCCCCTGCCAGTTTGGGCTAGGAAGCTGGAGCGGAGAAGCCCACGTTCCTCTGAGCGTGCAGAGGGTGGGGTTTATTTGCAGATAAAAGGTGGCTTTTATCCTTTTTTTGCAGATAAAAGGTATTTTTTATCCTTTCTTTGCAGATAAAAGGTATTTTTTATCCTTTCTTTGCAGATAAAAGGTGTTTTTTTATCCTTTCTTTGCAGATTAAAGGTGTTTTTTATCCTTTCTTTGCAGATTAAAGGTGTTTTTTATCCTTTCTTTGCAGATTAAAGGTGTTTTTTATCCTTTCTTTGCAGATTAAAGGTGGATTTTTCCTTTCTTTGCAGATAAAAGGTGTTTTTTTTCCAGTCTTCGAAGACAGAAGGTGGTTTTTTTCCAGTCTTCGCAGATAGAAGGTGGTTTCTTTCCTGTCTAAAAGGTGGATTTTTCCTTTCTTTGCAGCAGTACTCGGCAGGGCTTCAGTCCTCCTTGCTGCGTGGATTCCTCGCTAGACAAAAGCGCTGTTGATTTGTTTCCCCGTGCCTCTGGCGAAGGCGTTGCTTCACCGGACAGCAATGCTTCCCCCTGCCAAGGCCATAAACTTAAGCCAGTGCTCGCTTGTAATGTTCTTGGCACCCTTTCCAGGACACAAAAGCCTTTTATTTCCCAGCGTGTTTGGGAGTAGTTTCTGAGGATCGAGTTTCTCTGTTATTCCACTCTCGGTGTCTTTTTTTTTGTTTCCTTCCCCCTTCCTCCATCACCTGCTTTCAGAACGCCCCACGCCGCAGCCCGGAGCGGGAGTAATTTGGGTTTGGGTGTCGGGTACAGGAGCAAAATGCTACCTCAGCGAAACCCTATTCAAAACCAAGTGTTTGGGGTGGAAATAAATAAACCCCCCCCACCCTTTTGATTGGTAACCTTTGCAAACTCTTGAAGGTTGTTCCTACCTGGAGAATATTTGGTGTAAATAGACAAGGTCCAAAGTATGGGGAGGGGTAGTGGGAGTTATATTTACACCGCTCGTACTAAACAGGATCACCAGCTGTCCCTCTGATGCCGGCCTTGGGTAGATGTGATTTTAATAAATACGGAAGCGCTTTTTTTAGAGGAGCTGCAGCTGCCAGGGGTTTCAGGGGCTGCTCGGCAGCTGCAGGCTTTTCTGTTCTGCATCGGTGGGGGCCTTTTTTCTGTTTATTTGTGGCTTTTCTTGCAAATGTTCTGCAAATAGCTCCTGCCCGGGGACCGCTTTGGCTTTTGGCTCCTGCGAGGAGAGATCTGAATCTGTTGGTGTTTTGCAGTGGGCGTTGGGAAAAGGCCGTGTCCAGGGAAAGGTGAAAAAAAAAAAAACCAAAACCCAAGGAATTTTGAAGAGCAGTTTGCAAGAACTACGTAGAAAAATATGCCGTCGTGGGTGGTCTTGAGGAGCAGTGATTCAGAGGGCTGGGACAGGAGAAAAGGAGCTCTGAGGAGATGAGATTTCGGAAAACAAAGCGATGTGAGGGTTTGGGGGAGGATTGTGAGCTTTTTTTTGTCTTTTTAGTGACCACAGGAGCATCCTGGCAAAGCCCCGCGACCTGGCTGGTCCATGGTGCCGTGCTGCGGTCTCGAGGTGGTTCTTCGCCCTGCTCACCTCCTCGCTGGTGGAGTTGAGGGACCTGCTCGTCCCCAGAGGGTGCTGCTGTCCCCTCTGTGTCCCCGAGGATGCCAGAAGCTGCTCCCGATGCAGGTACGTAAGCACCATCCCCTCTCGTAGAGGCTTTAAGAGCTGCCCCGCGTAGGATGGGGAGATGAGGGGGTGGTTTCTGTGCTGTGGGGCTGGCTCAGATGGGTTTGAAGGACCATCCAGCATGGGATGAGGGCCCTGGGGTGGGGACTGGAGCTGAAAGCACCTTGCAGTTGAAGAGATGTGGAAGCAGTTGAGTCAAAACTTCTCCAGGGCAAGCAGAGCCGACAGAAGCCAATAAAATAAATCAAAGCTGGCCTGGAGAAACAAAGCCCTTTATGAAGACAGAAATCACGTTTCCCCTTCCTGCCGTGCATGTAAACCAGATGAAGTGGAAATGGGCCTTTTTCCGTGGATTGTCCTGGGAGAAAAAAACAACCAAGGTTTGTCATTTCCTGTGGAACGACTTCACAGAACCTGGTTTCCTTTGCACAGGTGAAGGCTCAGCTTCTGTAATGATGCCGTCGCAGCAGAGGGCGGAGGAAGGGACCAGTAAGCACCAGTCTTGTTCTGGAGGTCGTGGCTGGGCTCAGCGTGACGTGGACAGCTAAAATTTAGTGAATGTAGCTGTGAGTGGAGGGGAGGAGGATGCAAGGAAGGTAAAGCTGTTTGCAAGGCGCAGGGCAGCCCAAGAATCATAAATCATAGACTTATTAAGGTTGGAAAAGATCTCTAAGATCATCGAGTCCAACCACCAACCCAACACCACCGTGCCTACTCAACCATGCCCCGAAGTGCCACATCCACACGTTTTTTGAGCCCCTCCAGGGATTTTTTGAACCCTCCAATGCCTGACCACTCTTTCAGCAAAGAAATTTTTCCTAAAATCCAATCTAAACCTCCCCTGACGCAACTTGAGGCCGTTTCTTCTCGTCCTGTTGCTCGTTACTTGGGAGAAGAGGCCCAAGCTGTGGGTCAGGGCATGGGGCCCACCTCGCGTGGCTGAGTTGGGATGGAGAGGACGCAATGAGGTCAGGCAGGCCTAAAAATCCTCGGATGTTGCTGAAAGCACTGGGATGCACCCCGTGAGCTGAGCATGCACCCCGCTGTGGCCTTCCTACGTGCTTTATTGGCTGCATTTAAAGGTGTCAAAGGCACCCATGGGGGGAAATGAAAGAGCTGCAGGGAGCTTGGGGTGGTCTTCATGCCCTGGGTTTGCCGGCCATGCCTCTTCCATGCGGTTTGTCCCCAGGTTTTAGCCTCAAGTGCATTAAGGATAAAAAGGTCCCCATCGGGGTCACCGTGGTCGTAGCGGCGTTGCTCCTCACCATCATCGCGCTGGCGGGTAAGTGACGGAGGACGGAGGTGCCCACCGCCAAAGCCTTCTCCTCCCCTGGAGACAACCCACCGGCGTAGGTCACCAGGACGTGTTCTGCTTCTTTCCAGCTAAGAAATGCCCGTCCTGTCCATCCTGTCCCGCTCCTGTCCTTCCCAGCTGCCTGGAGGACGGGATCGGGTACCGGGAGAAGTGCTTTTACTTCGTGGAGGACGAAGCGGACTGGAACAGGAGTCAGAGCTCTTGCCTTTCCCTCGGAGCCCATTTGGCCGCCGTCGACACCCGGGAGGAGCTGGTAAATGAGCAATCCCCGAGGAAACGGTGTGTGGGTGGCTTTTGGGAAGCAGATTTGGGATTCCCGCGGAGGGTGTGTCGTGAGGATAGTTATGACACTTGCTTTCCTCCCCTCCCCGCAGCGTTTCCTCTTGCGCTACGGGAGTCGCTTGCACTACTGGGTCGGTCTCCGAAGGGAAGGCTCCGGACCTTGGAAATGGTTCAACGGGTCTCTCTTCAACAACCTGTACGTCCCGGTGTCTTCTGGAGAACATAACCGTGTCCTGGGCTGAGTTGGGGCAGGGATTGAATGCCAGAAGACACCCCCCACCCACCCACACATATATATATATATAAAATTAATGAGGTGGGAGCAATTAAACACCACGTTTCTTGCTTGAGCTAAAGCACTCGGACCACGCTCCGTGGATTTGCGTGGTGCCGATGCCGGCAGGGGGTTGAGGGCATCCCTGGGACGAAGCAACTGAAAATATTCCCTCCCTTCGTGGAGCGGGAGGCAGGTTTGGTGCTGCCTGGGGCAGGTGGTTTGCTGGGAAGGGTGTTCCCCGCTCCTTGCAGCGCTGCTGACCGGCCTGTGAGGTGCTCAGCCGCCGACCTGCGGCTGGCATCCACCTTTTCTCTTCCTTTTCGGTTTTCCTTGTGCCCTTCGCTGCAGGTTCGACGTCCGGGGTGAGGGACAGTGTGCCTATGTCAACGCTGACGGGATCAGCAGCGACTGGTGCTCCCAGATGAAATACTCCATCTGCAGCCACCCGCAGAGCACCCCGGCGGGACTCAGCAATCCTCCTGAGCCTCGCCTGGAACTCCTCCCTCGGCAGAGGAATCACAGAATCACAGAATAGTAGGGGTTGGAAGGGACCTCTGTGGGTCATCTAGTCCAACCCTCCTGCCGAAGCAGGGTCACCTACAGCAGGCTGCACAGGAACTTGTCCAGGCGGGTCTTGAATATCTCCAGAGAAGGAGACTCCACAACCTCCCTGGGCAGCCTGTTCCAGTGCTCCGTCACCCTCAGAGGGAAGAAGTTCTTCCTCATGTTCAGACGGAACTTCCTGTGCCTCAGTTTGTGCCCATTGCCCCTTGTCCTGTCGCTGGGCACCACTGAAAAGAGCTTGGCCCCATCCTCCTGACACCCACCCTTTAGATATTTGTAAGCATTTCTAGGGTCCCCTCGCAGCCTTCTCTTCTTCAGGCTGAACAAGCCCAGTTCCCTCAACCTCTCCTCGTAGGAGAGATGCTCCAGTCCCCTCACCATCCTCGTAGCCCTTCGCTGGGCTCTCTCCAGTAGCTCTTCATCTTTCTTGAACTGGGGAGCCCAGAACTGGACACAGTACTCTAGATGAGGCCTCACTAGGGCAGTGTAGAGGGGAAGGAGAACCTCCCTCGTCCTGCTGGCCACACTCTTCTTGATGCACCCCAGGATCCCATTGGAGATGGAGATCAAGCACAAGCTGCTATTAACCCTACGCAACATGGTAGCAAGTGTCCTGGGCTATATATTTATTTTAATTGTTCCTTAGAAAAGCAGAAACATGACAATGACAGAGCTGCGACGGAAGGAGCCTTACTTTGGTCTGACCCCGCTGTCTTTCCAGCTTTTGCAGTCGCAGGGAGACTCCGAGGGAATATTCAAGAGGCCTGGAAAACTCCTCGCTTCGCCGGCGGCTGCCGCGCTGCGAAGCTCGGTCCTGCTGGTTTGGGTGTCTTTGGGTTTTTGGTGGATTTGGAGGAGCTGGAGGAGAGGGGCGGAAACGCAAAGTGGAGGAACGAAACGGGATCGCTTCGGAGTCGGACCTGGCCAGCGCTTGGGAGAGGACCCCGTCCTCAGCAGGGAGAAGACCCCCGGCCTCGGCGAGGCGGAGGAGAAGACAACCCCGGCCTCGGCGAGGCGGAGGAGAAGACGACCCCGGCCTCGGCGAGGCGGAGGAGAAGGCGACCCCGGCCTCGGCGAGGCGGAGGAGAAGGCGACCCCGGCCTCGGCGAGGCGGAGGAGAAGGCGACCCCGGCCTCGGCGAGGCGGAGGAGAAGGCGACCCCGGCCTCGGCGAGGCGGAGGAGAAGGCGACCCCGGCCTCGGCGAGGCGGAGGAGAAGGCGACCCCGGCCTCGGCGAGGCGGAGGAGAAGGCGACCCCGGCCTCGGCGAGGCGGAGGAGAAGGCGACCCCGGCCTCGGCGAGGCGGAGGAGAAGGCGACCCCGGCCTCGGCGAGGCGGAGGAGAAGGCGACCCCGGCCTCGGCGAGGCGGAGGAGAAGGCGACCCCGGCCTCGGCGAGGCGGAGGAGAAGGCGACCCCGGCCTCGGCGAGGCGGAGGAGAAGGCGACCCCGGCCTCGGCGAGGCGGAGGAGAAGGCGACCCCGGCATCGGCGAGGCGGAGGAGAAGACGACCCCGGCATCGGCGAGGAGGAGGAGAAGACCCCCAGCCTCGGCGGGGAGGAGGAGAAGACCCCGACCTCCGCAGGCAGAAGACCCCGGCCATGGCGAGGAGGAGGAGAAGACCCCGATGTCAGCAGGCAGAAGACCCCGGCCATGGCGAGGAGGAGGAGAAGAGCCCGACCTCAGCAGGCAGAAGACCCCCAGCCTCGGCGAGGAGGAGGAAAAGACCCTGACCTCAGCAGGCAGAAGACCCCCAGCCTCAGCGAGGAGGAGGAGAAGACCCCGACCTCAGCAGGCAAAAGACCCTGGCCTCGGCGAGGAGGAGGAGAAGACCCCGACCTCAGCAGGCAGAAGACCCCGGCCTCGGCGAGGAGGAGGAGAAGACCCCGACATCAGCAGGCAGAAGACCCCGGCCTCGGCGAGGAGGAGGAGAAGACCCTGACCTCAGCAGGCAGAAGACCCCTGTCCTCAGCGAGGAGAAGACGACCCCCGTCCTAAGCGAGGAGGAGGAGAAGACCCTGACCTCAGCAGGCAGAAGACCCCTGTCCTCAGCGAGGAGAAGACGACCCCCGTCCTAAGCGAGGAGGAGGAGAAGACCCCGACCTCAGCAGGCAGAAGACCCCGGGCATGGCGAGGAGGAGGAGAAGACCCCGACCTCAGCAGGCAGAAGACCCCGGCCATGGCGAGGAGGAGGAGAAGACCCTGACCTCCGCAGGCAGAAGACCCCGGCCATGGCAAGGAGGAGGAGAAGACCCCAACCTCCGCAGGCAGAAGACCCCGGCCATGGCGAGGAGGAGGAGAAGACCCCAACCTCAGCAGGCAGAAGACCCCGGCCTCGGCGAGGAGGAGGAGAAGATCCCAACCTCAGCAGGCAGAAGACCCCGGCCTCGGCGAGAAGGAGAAGACCCCGACCTCAGCAGGCAGAAGAACCCCGTCCTCAGCGAGGAGGAGAAGACCCCAACCTCAGCAGGCAGAAGACCCCAGCCTCGGCGAGGAGGAGGAGAAGACTCCGACCTCAGCAGGCAGAAGACCCCGGCCATGGCAAGGAGGAGGAGAAGACCCCAACCTCAGCAGGCAGAAGACCCCTGTCCTCAGCGAGGAGGAGGAGAAGACCCCGGCCTCAGCAAGGAGGAGGAGAAGACCCCGACCTCAGCAGGCAGAAGACCCCCGGCCTCGTCAAGGAGGAGGAGAAGACCCCGACCTCAGCGAGGAGGAGAAGACCCCAACCTCCGCAGGCCGAAGACCCCGGCCATGGCGAGGAGGAGGAGAAGATCCCGACCTCAGCAGGCAGAAGACCGTCGGCAAGGAGGAGGAGAAGACCCCGACCTCTGCAGGCAGAAGACCCCTGTCCTCAGCGAGGAGGAGGAGAAGACCCCGGCCTCAGCGAGGAGGAGGAGAAGACCTCGGCCTCGGCGAGGAGCCACCACACCGCTGCTCTGGGCTGTGTTTTGACATCCCGGTGAATCCGCCCGGCACCGTTTCTGTCCCGTTTTCCCTCGCGTCGTTTCCTCCGGCTCAGATCTCGGTGGCTTCTTTCTGGCACACCCAGTGCAGCGGCGCGCTGCAGAGGTGGGAGTGCAGCTGACCCCTCCAAATCGCAGCGCAGGCGTCGCCTTCCGCAGTACCCGGCGCCGGAAACCTGGAGAGCAGCGTGATGGCCATCAGCCTGCCGCCATGCGCTCGGACGCTGGGTTGCCAGCAGCAATATTTATCTCATTAGGGCGTTTTTCCCCCCAAAAAAAACCTGAACCTGAACCAGGCTGTGAGCACCGGAACGTACAACCCCTTTGCGTCTTGTTTTTCCCAGCTGTGTCGGGGTAGCAGAAGCGTTGGGGGGAACCCGTGCACCCCCCAAAACTTGCTTCCCCTCCCCACACCCCTGTGTGTGTACTACTGGTCTAATAAATATTGGCTTTACCAGAAACCGCCTATTTTCCATAAATTGGGGTCACTTTGGCTACAACAGCACCCCTGCGTGAAAAATATTACCCCCGGGGCAACCTTCATGCTTTCTAACGGGTTGAATTCTCCCTGATTTTGCTTTGTGTGGAAAACGGGAACAAGGATTTAATTGCTTTTTCCTCTCTTCTCCCCGTTTAGAGACCGGACCCACGTCGCTCGGGTTTAATTCGCTCCCGCGAGCGTTGCTGCCGGCTCCGGAGGGATTTTGGGAGCAGCCAGGTCTGTGGTGAGCGTCGGGCTGGGGGGTGCTTCCCCTGGGACGTGGGTGTTGGAGCCGGAGCGGGGAGGGACTCACAGGGCTTTTTGCAAAGGGGATCCGTCCCACCACGTCCACTCCTTCCCTCTCGTCTGGTTGATGCTCAGCCCCATCCAGGCTCGGAAGGCGTTTCCGATCATCTCCCCGAGGAAAGCCTGGGAGGGGAGGGATGGAGTCTTAGGGCCGATCACGTTGGGGTGGAGACCTTGATCCTCCCCAGATGACCCTGGGGGACTGGAGAAGGTCGGGGAGTGCTTGGAAAGAGCTGGGAGCGTGGGCAGGAGGTGGTGGGCAGGGGAACAGCGGGTTTTGGGGCGATAGAGGAGTCTGGATGGGGCAGCGTGGTTTTGCCTTTCTCCTCTGATCTCCTCTGGGCTCATTTTTCTGGCGTTTCTCCCTGAAACGCCGCCCGGCAGCGTGGGCTCGGGCGCTTTGCGAGCCAGGAAGGGAACGTCAGCGGCTTTTTGTGGAAAGCGAAGCTTAAAAAAGCCCGATGCGGGGGCAACGCAGGAGCCTTTCCCCTGCAGTCTTTTACCTTCTCCTCCGCGCTCTCCAGCACGACCAGCTGAGACCTCTGCCTCCAACAGTTGTCCACTGCCACCTCCCAGGCTCCGGTTTTTGGGGACACCCAGTAGCACTTGGCTGCAAACGGCCGCCAGCTTGCGGGACAGAGCCGGCAAGGCGAGGTGCCTGCAGCGGAGGATGAGTGTGAGTGGTCCCCGGGTGCTGCGGGATGAGGGGCAGAGCTGGGGGGGCACCAGGCTCTTGCAACCCGCCCCCCTTCCCAGGAGACTCGAGGCTTTTCCTGCTCTTTGAACCCCTCCAGATGTGTGGGGCTGTGCCCGTGCTGGAAAAGTCCCCCCTGGTGTGGGGGGAAAGCGTGAGGAGCAGCAGAGGAAGGTGCTGAGGGCGTGGGGTGGTGCAGGGCGGATGGGGACAGCGGTTGGGAGGGTTGGGGGGGGTTCTCAGGGTGTTTTCCCGATGTTCCTGGCCTTGTTGTCCCCCTTCCATGTGGAAAGCGGACAACAACCCTCCGGCTTCCCTGGCAAGACGTGGTCTCCATCCACAGCCCCGAAGCTGTGGGTGATGCTGAGCCGTGGTACCTGTCGCGTGGTGGCTTCCTCGCTGACACAGCCGCTGTCTCAGCTGCAGCTGGAAGCAGTTCAGGGAGCATCTGAACTCCGGGAGGTCCCGTCGGCTGCTGGTGGTCCGGCAGCTTTCCCAGGAGCACGCGTTGGCCGGGACCTCCACGCCCTGGCTCGGGATCGGGCCGTTCCCACCTAAAATGAGGATGGGTTTGACCTGCAGCGTTGTGCTGCCGTGCCGAGACCAGAGGATGCGATTGCTGGGGGCGAAAAGCAGCTCTTGGGGACGGAGCGAGGTGCTGCCTGGGGATGGGATCCTCCGAGGGGGACCCCTGGGGTCTTTGCAGCCGCCATCAGGGTGGGGAAAGGGACCTGTATGGGGACAGGCTCCAAAAATACTCCGAAATCAGACTGTGCGGGGGCAGAAGCGGCCCGGGAGCTGCTCCCTGCTGGAAACACAGGAGAAATTGGCTCTGCCCAAGGCGTTTGGATGGATTTGGGGTGGATTTTCACCGTTTTGGAGGACTCACCGGGTCTCTGCAACAGCCACAGCACGACGCCTGCCAGCACCGCGGTCCCGACCCATCCAGCTCCCAGCAGCGCCCAGTACCACCGAGGACCTGCAACGAGACCGGTACTGGGAGCGAGGGAGGAAGCAGCACTTTTGTGGTCTTCACCTTGCTTTTAACAGCTTTTTTTTTCGCAGCAGGCAGGTCCCCCGCGTCGCTCCGCTCAGCGACAAAGCCTTGCAAGCGTCTGTAGGAGCAGCGGAGGTGAGAACCCACAAGCTGCCTCGCTTGCTTGACCACAGCGAGCAAAGCCTCGGAGCTTGGCTCTTCTCCTCCCTGTGCTGCACCCAGGGGTGCCCTGGGGAAGGGAAAGACCCGAAGCAACGCCCTCGGGATGCGTGAAGTGATGGGGAGAGGTTACTGGTCCCTGCTTGGCTGCAAAAAAAAAATGAGCGCGTGAAGCCCTGCACGGTGGTGTCTTTGGGGGTTGGCTGGGTTTTTTTTCCCCTTTCCAAGAAAATCAGGCTGTGGGAAAGAAAACTGCTCCTGCCATCGCTCTGCCCCACGCTGGAGACGGGTAGCGAACCCGCTCGAGAGCGAAGCGTTGCGTTTTGGCCACCCTCAGCTTAGGAAACCGATGGAAAAGGCGTGAAAAATCCTCTTTTCCCTGGGCTTTCCTGCAGGGTGAGGGTCTGCCAGCGTCAGGAGCGTCGCCTCCTCCAAACCCCGTCCACCGCCGAGCAGAAAACCACCCCGAGGTCGGGGAGAGAGAAGCCCAGCGTGCGACGGTACCGAGCAAATTTACTTACCGGGGAGCTTCCCGCGGGCGCCGGGAGCGGAGCACGGTGGCACGTTGGGCTTGGCGTAGACGGTGGTCAGCGCCACGGCCGGTCCCTGCCCTCGTGGCATGGAGATTTAGGCCGAGAGAGGGGTTTTTTATCCCCCTCTCCAGAGCAAAAGAGAGCTCGGGGACCAGCAGCGGTGGTGCTTTGCGTGTCTGGAGTGAGAGCGAAAACCCCGCGCTCGCCGGTGCGCCGCTCCCCTGCGCGCTCTGCTCTTCCACCTGCTTGCGGCAGCCCACAAAGAGCCGCTTCTGAAGCCAAGCTGCTTTTTTTTTTCTTTTTTCAAGGTGTGGAGCAGCTTGGGGGGAGAAAGGAAGGTGCCTGAGGGTCTGCTCCCACTGGGGACGCAGCCGCCTCCTCCTCCCAGTGCCAGCGCAGTACTGGCACGGGCATCGACTAACATGTGTATCTATATTTTTCTTTCCTCCCTGCATGGACTAATACACATATATATAAAATATATATTTTCTTTCCTCCTTGCATGGACCTATATATATATATTTTTCTTTCCTCCCTGCATGGACTAATACATATATATATAAAATATATATTTTTCTTTCCTCCCTGCATGGACCTATATATATATTTTTTTTTCTTTCCTCCCTGCATGGACTAATACATATATATGTATAAAATACGTATTTTCTTTCCTCCCTGCATGGACTAATACATATATATACACATATATATAAAATAAATATTTTTGTTCCTCCCTACATGGACTTATACATACATATATATATATAAAAAATAAATATTTTCGTTCCTCCCTGCATGGACTTATACATACATATATATATATATATATAAAATAGATATATTTATGTATATATTTTTCTTTCCTCCCTGCTTTTCACCAGCAGCCAAAAGCAAGCACATGATGCGCTTGCAGCTTGCAGGGCGCTGGCTGATTTTGGGGGCTGTTTTCCAGCAGCTCTCGGGGTCTTAGCGCTTCTCCCGTCCCGCTGCGGAAAGGTGAGGAAGGGTCGTAGGATGGTTTGGGTGGGAAGGGACCTTAGTGGTGAAAAATGGGGATGCAGGAAAGAGAAAACCTGCTGCATCCAGCTATAAAAATCGCGGTTGGCTCGTTCGGTCTTTCTAGAGGCGAATTTCCAGGAGATCCACGTGGATTTGTGCTCCCACGAGGGCTTGAAATGCAGAGTTAAAAAATCTCTTCCAGGAAAAGGGACAACAAAAAGGCAAAATAAATACAGGACGAGGTATGACAAACCTTCCTCAGCAGGATTCTGCTTTCGGGGTGGGATCGGGCTCGCTAAGGGTTGGATCTCTTGGTTGATCCCCTGCTTCAGGTGCTTACAGGGGGCTCCATCACCCTGGAGCCGCCCGCGTTTTTCTGCTTTCAGCATAAAACCCCAAATTCAAAGGAAATGAGCCCAAGCTGGGGACGAAGACGGCTGCTGGAAACAGGTCAGTGCCAAGCTGGGGTTAACCCCTCCCTCGCGAAGTCTCAGAAAGGCAGAAACCTCTCCAAAACCACCCTTCCAGCCCCAAAACCTCCGAGAGAAACAGCTGAATTTGAGCAGTCAGCCACGAGGTGGGGACGCAGCCCGAGCGATGCGCCGAGGGCCGAGGAAATCCAACGGGATTTCGGTGACTCAATTCTGTACCGCGAGCTGGTGCGGAATAAACACCCCCACCCCGCTCCGATTCCCCACCGGAGGGGATCGCGTTGCTTCAACTTCCTGATAGAAACTTAAAGAAGGAAGCTCTGATCCCACGTTTCTTCTCGGATCCACCGGAGGTTGGGCGCTGAAATCTGATTATTATTAATATGATTCTTTTCTTGGGGATACTGGGGCGATTCCCTTTCAGGGCTCCCCGCTGTCTGGTGGGTAATTAGTGAGGTGAGTCGCCGTGGGGTGTTTTGGGAGGTCCCCCCACACCTGGGGCTCAAAGCGTTGGATTTTTTTACCTGCAAAAAAAGAGAACGCGCACCAAAAAAAAAAGAGAATGGGAGGCATCTCCCTACAAGGATGGGTGGATAAAAGCGTTGGGTGGCTGGATGGACAGCCCAGCTAATAATTTGGGGAGAAACCGCTCCAAAATGCGTATTTTCATTTTTGTGATTATGAGTAGATCTTGCTGAGCATTTGAGGTTGAAGGTGATGGTCTGATCTGTGGGCAAACCAACGAGGCGAGAGGGTTTCAGTGCCCTCTGCACATCTCCATCCATCCTTGGTGGCTTCTTCATAGAACACTCTGGGTTGGAAGGGACCTTTAGAGGTCATCTAGTCTAGACAGGAGGTTGGGGCTGGTGGCAGATGCCACCCGTGGTCCCTTCCAGCTCATCACCGCGCCAAAACGCACTGGGGAGGAGACCAGAGTGGTGACGGATCCGTCCCTGCCCACCCCGACGCGTCCCCTCCTCACCTGGGGAACGGGGAGCGGCCACGCTGCCCCAAACCTGCAACCCCCAGTTTTATTCCAACCCCCCCGTCTTCGCCGGGCGAATCCCCCCAGCCGTGAAGGTGTTCCCGGCGATGCCGATCGCCGTTCCCTCTTCCGAACGCTCATCCCCAAATTAATTGGGTTGATCAGCGCCGTTGCCTCTCCCTTTCCCACCTCTGGGAATCGGAGGGGAAGTAAAACCTTGAGGGGTGTAAATTAATTGGCGAATGTTTTAGCTTTGCAGGGAGAAGCTAATGAAGTTTGACCCCATTTGGGGTTTTTATCGCCCACCTCTCCCAAGGTGAGAGCCGGGAGGCAGAGCGGCCAGCCGGACGGTGCCGAGGGCGCTCAACCCCTCCGCCACCTGCGAGCCGGGGACGGGTGAGGAGATGAGGATTTTGGTGGTGAAACGGGACTTTGTGGTGGGATCTGCCTTGCTGTCGGCTCCCTTGGTCTCGAAATTTGCTTTCGTGGGTCGTAGCATTGCGAAATTACTCCCCGTTGCTACGAAGGGCCAATGGTTTGGCGCTTTCTCCATGTCAGTGGTGTAGCATCTCAACACCTTTTTTATTAAAAAAATATATAAAAACCAAAGCCCAAATACCCAGCTTTCCGTGGCTGCAGCTCCCTGCGCCGCTGGAGTTTTTAAATTGGCTTCATTTCTCTTGCTTCCTCCAAAAAACAACCCCAGGGCAAATTTCTTCTGCTGAAGCCCCGTGTTTCTGTTCTGTTGCGAAATTAAAACCAAGCCAGGGTGAAATTTGCTTCCTTTTATTTTTTTCCCTAGCAGGGCTTTCTGCTCCATTTTAGTTTTGCTCCTTCTCAGCCGGTTGGTACTTCCAATTCCCAAATTTCGGCATCGCTTGCGACCCTTCAAGCGAGCTGTGAGATTCTTGGATGAAATAGCAAGGGGAAAAAGGAAGAAAAGCAGCCAGAAATGCTCTTCCTCCTTGGCTCGGGCTGGGGTGAGGCACCCTCACCGTCGGCTTGGCTGGGAGACGGGGGTGATTGTAACAACGGGGTGTTGAGGGGGTGGTTGTACTCCATGTGAGTAGCCAAGGGTTGAAATTTGTTGTCTGACCGATAGATGCTTTAACCTGAACTACAACAACCGCTTCTTACCGCTCCGGTTAATCCAGATCCCGCGGTTTTCCTTGAGGCTTATCCCAGGACAGCCCTTTCCTCGGATACCAAGCTCTTTGCCACCCGCTGTGGTGTCACATTGAGTTGTCGGGATCCTGTGTCCCCTGGAAGAATACGAGATCGTGGCTGGATGTTCGCTAGGAGCTACTGTTCAATATTGCAACCCCGCTGTTGGCCAACCAGTTGTGCCTTTTCCTCTTTTTACTGGTCCAGATGGTTTGCTTACACCACGGTTACAGGTTTTAGCAGTTGCACAAAGCCTTGCGAAACTGAAAACGGAAACAGGTTGTGTTGCAGCAGAAGGTCAAGAGAAGGCTAGCTGTGCTTTCACCCATCTTTTTTGGTCCGTTGCGGGTCTTTTTCCCGTAGCAAACGGGCTGAGCTGTGAGGCTGCAAGGTGCCTGAGCAAGGTTTTGATGGTCCAGGTTGGGTATGGGTGGTAGCATCCATCGCCCAGCGCTTCCCAGGGGTGGTGGAGTCCTGTGGCGCTTTGTGGGTAGTTCTGCAGCTTGCTGCTCCTTTTTTAATTTGATTTTAAAACAGGGAGAAAAGTTTAAAGGGTATGTGGGGCTAGCAGAGAAGAGTGACTGATCAAGCCGTCTAGGAAACTCCACCCCACCCAAGCTGTTGTTTCTTTTCTACCAAGGGAGAAAAGTTTAAAGGGTATGGGGGGCTAGCAGAGAAGAGTGACTGATCAAGCCGTCTAGGAAACTCCACCCCACCCAAGCTGTTGTTTCTTTTCTACCAAGGGAGAAAAGTTTAAAGGGTATGGGGGGCTAGCAGAGAAGAGTGACTGATCAAGCCGTCTAGGAAACTCCACCCCACCCAAGCTGTTGTTTCTTTTCTACCAAGGAGCAAGGGATTGAGGTTTTTGGGGTTTTTTTTATGTTTTTCCATGCGGGTTTTGCATCAGCTTGACTCAGAATGAGGGGGTGTCTCCGTGCGCTGCCCCCCACGCTTCCCACCTTGCTTGGTGTCTCGATGGCTTCCCTCTCGCAGATCTGCTGGGACGCTGCCTGGCAGGTCTCCGAGTTGATCTGGTTGGCTTGCACCACTCTCCGAGTCCACGCTGCCCAAGACTTGGAACCTGCCAGAGAGGCAGAAGATGAAGCAGCCCTCCCAAAAAAATTCTCCCTCCCAAAAAAATTCTCCCTCCCATCTCCCAGAGCCACTCCGGGGCTCTCTATCCGCATCCGAGCATCTCCTCAGGCAACCCTCACCTCAGCTGGTCCAAGGGAGCCCTGTCCACCCGCTTCCAGTTTTGAGCACTGGTGGGTAAGTGCAGCCCAACCCAGAGGTGGTCAGTTCCCTCCATGACGTTGGAGATGAAACCCTGATGAGGCTTAGAGAGGACAGTGGGACCAGTCCTCCCGTAGCACACCAGTGCATGGGTACTGGACACAGTGGGCAGCCAACCACCCCACCATGGACCCAGTTTAGATGGAAACCTGGGTGATTTCCACCCCAGCAGGACCTGGCCACTTGTGCACTTTTGTATGACCCTCTCTTCCAGGTCCTGGATGATTGGCATTTGAGCTCTCCACACCTCGCAGTCCTCGCTCTCGTTCCAAACCCAACTTTGTTTAGACAGCCGGTAGCACTTCTCCCCATACGCCATCCAGTTCTTGGAGCAGAGCTTGTGCTCGCTTTCTGCTGCAGGAAGAGATGGAGAAACGCACCCGGATCTCACAATCTTCTCCCTAAAAATCAGGCTCGAGGAGGAGCCGCCTTCTTCCATGCTCCCTGGACCAGCATCACCTTAATGGAGCTCCGCATCTTCTGCCAGTTCCCACTGCTTGCTTTCTCATCCTCACTCGTAGACCTCTTATTTCTCTAATTTCTCTTGGACTGGAGGTGGTGAAAGTTGCTTTCTCCATCCAACCTCCATCATTTTTTGCCATCTGAGCAAGCCTTGGTCCAGCCCACTGCTCCATCCCTCCTCTCCTGCGGATGGAGCTGCTCAAAACCAGCCACGAGTCCTCTCAACCAAGAGGGCTTTTCCCACCAGGCTTCATCTCCTTCCTTGCACCTCCTTCTCCTCATCTTCTCACCTCTCTGGGCTGGTTTTGCTTTGAGCCTGTTGCTTTCACTCCCCGACGGAGGAAAGCAGCTGCAAGCCCAGCACCTCATTTTTTTTTCCTCCGCTCTGGTGAGAAGAGATGATTCAAAACCTCGTTAGCACTGCCCGACCCCGGCTCTGCAGGCAAACTGTTTCAAACCACCTCCAGGTGAGAAATGACTGCGGAACGGAGGGGAGTGGAGAGAGCACGGCGCCTTCAGCGTCACCCGCCTCCAGGGCTCTGCTAAAAATCCCCGCTGGGCTGAATTTATTCAGCAAAAAGGAAAAATAGATCAAAAATTTCCACTTCCTACGCGGAAACTCTGGAGTGTAAAGCTGTATCGGCTTTGCGTGGCGAGGTTCTGGTAGTGAGGGGGCTACGGGGGCGGGGGTGGCTTCTGCCAGAAGCTACTGGAAGCTTCTGCTGTCTCCGAGAAGAGTTTTCCAGCCGGATCCAAGATGGCCCCGCGCTGGCCAAGGCCAAGCCCGTCGGCGACGGTGGTAGCGTCTCGGCGCGTCGTTGTTTGACCCGGCACTGGACAGCCGCTCGCTCACCCTTCCCTTTCCCCCCGGCGGGGTGGGGAGGAGGGTGGGCGAAAGGGGAAGCTGGTGGGTTGAGAGACAGTTTAATAAGGCAACAAAGGAAATAATAGTAATAATAATAATAATAGTAATGATAATAATTATAATAATGAATATGCAAAGCAAGCTATCTAGAATACAGTTTTTCTCACCATTTGGTGACCGATGCGCAGCCCGAAGAAAATTCAAACTCCTGGCTGAGAGAGGATTCAAACTCCCAGAAAACCAAAAAGCTGACAACTCCACGTCCCCGTGGCCAGCCCCATCCATAAACAGAGCGCGACGTCCGTGGTGCGGAGCGTTTCCATTGGCCGGCTCGGCTGTCTGTCTGGTTGCGCGCCCGCCTGGACACGGGAAACTGGGAAAAGGCCTTGATTGGTGGTGATGGCTGGGAACATGACCGCTATCGACGTTCTCCTCCTCCGAAACCCGAACCACAGCAGCTACCAGGAGAAAAATCAGCTCCATCCCAGCCGAAACCAGGACACCGTGAGAACGTATTTAAAAAGGGGGAAAAAAAACCCCACAAACTCGCGCAGCGTCGGCCGGAGGGAGGGGTGAGAAGATGCGAGAGGAGCAATTCTGCAGACGCCAGCGAAGCAGTGGGACCGCGGAGAGAGGAGCCCGCGCCGGGAGAGCCGCGGAGACAACGCGCGGTGGCCTGACCGCAGCCCCCATCCCCTGGTACCGCTCGCCACGAGGAGGTAGAGAAAATCAGGAGCGAAGCGAAGCCTGGGAGGAAGGGATGGGGTGGGGGGAGGCGTTTTTAAGATTTAGCAGGCGTGGAGGTGTGAGGTTGATGATGATCTTAGAGGGTCTTTTCCAACCTTAATGATTCTATGATGTAGTTTTTGTTTCTCATTGCCCTACTCTGGTTTCATTGGCAATAAATTAAATTAATTTCCCTAAGCTGAGCCTGTTTTTTCCCCTGAAGGCAGCTTCTGAGTGAGCTCTCCCTGTCTTTATCTCAGCCCGCAAAGCTTTCGTTATAGCGATAGCAGCTTGGTAGGCACCTGGCATCCAGCCATGGCCAGCCCATCGCTGAAGTTCCCAACGGTTCCTTGACGCCGTCCTTCACCCTTTTGCCTCGCCTACGAGCCCGAAGACGACAGCCAAGCTGCTGGAGCGCCGGCGAGAATCCGGAACCGGGGGAGCGCGTGGTCCCTCCCCGCTCTGAGCGATTCTTGACCGCCGGCAGGAAGTTCTTCGCAGCCTGGGTAAGCTCTGCCAGGAGGGTGAGTCCTGGGGGAGGGGGGTTTGTGCCTGGAAAAATTGGGGCTGGTTGAGTTGTTGCGGGCTGGAGCTGGGGCTGGGGTGGGGAGGACCACCCTGAGAGACGCCTCTTGTTTTAGGGTCCGAAATAATCGACCGGCTGAATTAAAAGCGGCGAGTCGAAGCGGGGGGGGCAGACAGACCCCAACCAAATCGTTGTTTTTCAGCTGGTTTCGCCGAAGCTTTGGCCGCTCCAGGTGCCCCATTTCCCTCTGCCTCTTTTATTGCAGCTGGGTTGAGTCACCAAATCTGCTTTTTCAGCTGTTTCACCTATTTTTTTCTCTCTGCTTTGCTCCTTTGTAAGCACTTTTCAGCCCTGATGGTTTCTTTTTCCCCCCTCCCTGTAGCCCTTTGTGTCTAACAGGGTTGCTTTCTCTGGAAGGGAATTAAGAAAATGACGGTGAGAAAAGGTGAATTATGTGATAAAAAGGACTTGCATTTATATCAATTAAGTGGAATTAATAGTGAGCTGGGGGGGAGCTGGCTGGAAGCCACAGCAGGCTTTGGGAGGGATAAAACCCGGGCGGGAGCTCAGGCTGCACCGTGAGATCTCTTCATTTCACAGGGGGCAAAAACATGAACCTCCGTGGGGGCTTTTTTAAGGGAGTTTTGTTGAATTTTTACAGTTTTCATGACAAAGAGAAGTTTTCATTTTAAATGAGGAAGCTGAAAGCTCTGTCTTGGGGCTTTTTTTTTTTTTTAATAATCTCAGATCTGCTTTCGTTTCTCAGATATTTTCTCGGCGCTTCACCGGTAAGAGCAGACGTGGCCGGTGGGTTCCCAGCGCAGACCCCGCTCGCCAGCCTGGCCTTAGTCCCGTCGAGTTTTGGGTACCGACGGGGACGGGGAAGCGTCGCCCCTTCCCAGCCCACCCTCGTTAGGACTTTTTCTCTTCCCTGCTGTCAAATTTACGCTTCAAGCTGCTGCTGAAATGTGATTTTCAAGCACATCTTCGAGCGCTGAATTTCCCTCCTGCAAATTCCCCCCTGTAGGGGATGGGGAATTGGGCTTTTTCCTGCTCCGACAACCAAAACCCATCCTTCCACGGCTTTAGATTCGATTCCCAGGATGAAAATTCTTTACCAAGCACTCGGGGCGCGTTCTTTGAAGGCTTTGGTCGGTTTATTTTGTGATGCTAAGAGCCAGAGAGGGAAGCAAAGCTGATGCAACCTGTTGGCAGAGGAGAAGTCGTCTTTGGGCCAGGGTGCAAGGGTGCGGGCAGAGATGATAAGGGAAAGCAAAACCAATTTGCTGCCGGCGGTCGCTAAGCACGCAGACTTTATCCGGTCGCAACCGGTAGGCGAGCTGGCTGTTTTCTTTCGAATTTGTGGGTTTCTGCTGGGGGCAGGTGGCAAACTGCAGGCTCGGCTCAGCCCGTGTCGGAGTTTGCTCCCTCTCCGCAGCCACTGCTCCTGAGCTCCCAGCAAATTTCAGCCCTGTGCAAACACTTAAACTCCCGTTGAGCTGTAAGTAGGTAGTAACCTCTGTTTTTCTTTTAATATATTTCAGTATTTAAACTCCCTTTTAACTTATCATGTTTCTTTCCATTTGTTTCTGCCCTTTTTGTCCTCCCTCTCGCCCTTTCTCTTCTTCCCCTTTATATTTATCTCTCCCATTTCTTTTCCCTCCTTCTCCTTTTTTCCCCTCCTTCTCCTTTTTTCCCCTCCTTCTCCTTCTCCTTTTTTCCCCCCCTTCTCCTTCTCCTTTTTTCCCCCCCTTCTCCTTCTCCTTTTTTCCCCCCCTTCTCCTTCTCCTTTTTTCCCCCCCTTCTCCTTCTCCTTTTTTCCCCCCTCTCCTTCTCCTTTTCCCCCCCTTCTCCTTTTTTCCCCCCCCTTCTCCTTCTCCTTTTTCCCCCCCCTCTCCTTCTCCTTTTCCCCCCCCTTCTCCTTCTCCTTTTTTCCCCCCTTCTCCTTCTCCTTTTTTCCCCTTATCACTCTCCAGTTTTCCCCCTTCTCCTTCTCCGTTTTCCCCTCCCTTCTCCTTGTCCTTGGTTTTCCCCTCCCTTTTCCTTTTCCTTGGTTTTCCCCCTTTTCTCCTTCTCCTTGTTTTTTTCCCCCTGCCTTCACTTTGTCCTTCTTTCTCTTTCTCCTTCTTTCTCTTTTTCCTTTCCATTTCTCTTTCCCCTTCCCCCTATGTGTTTTTAGCACAGGACAATCGCGCTCCCCTGCCATGGCTTCCCATGGTACCTGGTGCCCACGAGGTCCTGGGGTGTTGAAGAGGTTTTAAAATAAAAAAATAAATCTCCAGACAGCTTGATTGGGATCTTGCGAGAGGCACGGCCGGCCGCCGCCTTGCTCAGCCTTCTCCTTCTTACCACGCAGCCGGAGCCACGGGCCCCGCCGACGCCGGTGGACCTGAGCCCCTGGGCGATGGGGAAAGGAATGCAAAAGCCAAATCCTTCTGACCAAGACCAAGTGTTGAAATGCAACGATGTGGAGAAAGATTGCAAATGGGGTAACGCCGGGAAAAAAACCCCCCGTGATGCTCTGGGTGAGGGCAGGGGGTGGGAAGAGCATCTTCACTGGTGGGGTGGGGATGGGTGGAGCTTTTGGCTGGGCGCAGGTCAACATCTACCCTATGTTTCATGATGTGACCACCTCAAAAGGCTGTGAAAAGCCTTAAATCCGTCGCCAGGTCCTCAAACGCACGTCGGTGCCTTCGAAGGACACGCGTCTGGCCTCCCTGCTTTGCGAGGGCAAGTTCTCTCCAACCCTCCTGAGACCCAAAAAGCTCCTCGTCCTGGCTGGGTCTTGGGGTGGACTGAGGATTCGGCAGAAAAAGGGCAAAGGGGGAGGGAAAGCACCCAGCAGCCACCCTCTCCTGCTTTTTCCTCCCCCAGGCTCCAACACCAAGAAGTCAGACTGGGAAAGAACCCGCTCGTCACGGAGCTTCATCCCTGTGTGCATGGTGGTGCTGGTCCTCATCTTCATCCTGCTGGTGGCCCTGACTGGTGAGTCCCATCCGGACGTCCCCCATGGGAAGGATCCGGGCCAGGCGCCTTCCTGTTTTGGGGAAGAGGGGGATTGCAGGATTTTCCCAGCGTCAAAGGATGCTCCCCAAGCAAAGCATCAAGACACCCCCTTTTTTTTTCCTTAAAAAAGCATCCTGGCTTCTCCCTTGGTCGCAGCGTTCCCTTTTCCAAGGGCATCATCCTCAGTTCCCCCCGCCTGAAGCTTCTAGGAAAAAATAATAAATCCCATTTTCCTGCTTCTTCGGCCTGCCAGCACATCTCGCTTGGCTTTCTCTTCCAGCTGCCCATTTGGGACCTCGTTTGCCTCGCCCGGACTTCTCCCACGTGTGCCCAGATGCCTGGCTTGGTTTCCAAGGGAAGTGCTATTATTTTTCTGAGGTTGAGAGCAATTGGACCACCAGTCAGGAAAGCTGCAAGGCCCTGGGATCTTCGCTGGCCCTCATAAGCACCGTGGACGAGCTGGTGAGGACTGGGCTTGAGCCCCTATGCTAGCACCAGGGTGGGAAACATGGGGAAAAAACCCAAAAGTGACCAAAAAAAGAGCAAAAAAGCCCCGACCGCAAACTTGCTTGGCTCCATATCGCACCGAGCTCGGGGAAAGCATCATCTCTGGGTGGGGTCACGGACACAGGTGGAAAAGAAGAGGTGGGGAAAGACAAGACTAGCTAAAAGAGGATGTTTCTTTGCTTTAAAGATCTTCATTAAACGCTATAAAGGCGAGGCTAACCATTGGTTCGGGCTGCGGAAGGAGGATGGCGGCTGGTGGTGGGCCAACGGCACCGCCTTCGACAACTGGTTGGTCCCTCTGTCCGTGTTGGGTGCTTGGGTTGGCTCTTGGTGAGGTTGGAAATGGCCTTGGGGGGGGGGGGGGGGGGCTGGTGCTTTGCTTCTTCCCCCTTGGATGGGAGCTCTTGGAGGGTCTGGGATGACCCGTGCTGGGCTGGGGACCTTCTCCTGCCACTGTGCCTAGGCGGCCCCTGGCTTTCCATGGGTGGTTTGGGCTGGACCAAGGATGCTGCGCACCAATCCCCGATTAGATACCCTCAGCCAAATGCCACCCCTTCCCTCCTAGAGAGGAGATCTCAGCTTTGCTTAAGATTTTGGGGGTAGCTTTCTGCTTTTCCTCATTTTCTTACTCTCCCGAGCGTGTCGGCGTTGCAGGTTTGATGTGGGAGGCGGCGGGCCCTGCGCATACCTGAACCGGGAGAGGATCAGCTCGTCCCTTTGTCACACCAAGAAGAACTGGCTCTGCAGCAGACCCGATGACTACGTCACCTGGAAGCAAAAAGCATACCCATAAACAAACAAAAAAAAGCCGTAAACAGCAGCTTCATCTCAGCTCTCCCATCAGCTGACAAACCCCAGCTTTGTTTGGCAAAGCCCTGAATCCGGCTGTCGCCAGCGTTTAGGAGTTTACGTTCTCGTGAGATTTGCTAGACTGTCACCGATCCGTCGCTGCTACCGCCTCGCCGCGTCAGAAAAAAAAGCGCCTCGAGCCTTTCCTCTGAGCTTTCGAAAGCAGAGCGTTGCCTGGAGGCTGGTCAGGTCCGTAGAGCTGCTCGAGCGAATTAATTTGGACGAAAAGGTTTTCTTCCTGTTGAAAGGGGATGCAGGAAAGGGGTGGGGGAGGGCGTTTGGTAAAATGGCGGATTCGGGTGAGCGTGGGATGTTTTAGAGTTTATTTTTTTACGAAAAAAGCCCAAAATGAAACAAAAATAACCACAACAATAAAGTCCAAACTAAATAAAACCCCGCCCCAACCCAAAACCAAAAGAAAACCCCCAAAAATCAAACCCCAGCCTGTCCCAAAAATACCTCAAATACCAAACCAAAATCCGAACCAAAATCCAAACCAAACCAAAATCCAAGCCGAAATCCAAACTGAAATCCAAACCAAAATCCGAACCAAAATCCAAACCAAACCAAAATCCAAGCCGAAATCCAAACTGAAATCCAAACCAAAATCCAACCAAAATCCTAACCAAGCCAAAATCCAAACCAAACCAAAATCCGAACCAAAATCCAAACCAAACCAAAATCCAGGCCGAAATCCAAACTGAAATCCAAGCCAAAATCCAAACCAAACCAAAATCCAACCAAAATCCAAACCAAATTCCGAACCAAACCAAAATCCAAGCAAACTCTGAACCAAATCCAAGCAAACTCTGAACCAAATCCAAACTCTGAACCAAATCCAAACTCCGAACCAAATCCAAACCAAACTCCAGACCAAAATCCAGACCAAAATCCAAACCAAACCAAAATCCAAACCAGCAAATAGTCCCCAAACAGCTCCCCCCCCCCTCCCCCCCAAAAAAAAGACCCCAAGCCCCCCAAACCTAAGTAGAACCCAGCTGCCCGCATGGTAGCTGAGCCCTCACTGCAGCTGCTGCTCAGCAAAAAACTTCTCTCGAGGGGATTTCGCAATATATTTTGTGGCGCCCGTCCTCTTCTTTGCGAGTCCGAGTTATTTATTTCAACGAATGGAAGCCAACCGGTTTTTGCAGGCTTTTATTGGTGCCGTGGCTCTGTCGAGGCAGCGCCCGGGGCACAGACGTTTCGGGAGCTCATCTCAAAAACGAAATGTCAGGGGATGCGTTTGAAAACCTTGAAGCCTCCCACCGAGCCGTGGGGGTGGAGACGGGGCTGGCTTCGCCCCCCGATGTCGGTGGCAAGCGTCTCGCGGTCAGAAGGAGGCGTTGCAGCGCTCTCCTCCTCCCGCCGTCGATGGGGAGAGCTGGAAGGGGTCTTTCTGGCAAACCCACTGGTGGTCGCCGTCGCAGCCGTCGACCTCCAGCGCCTCGTCTTTCAGCGTCCCGCACCCTCCGTCCATTTCCTGCAGCGCGCCAAACCTGCAGGGCAAAACGTTTTGCTGCTCAGGAGGAACCAACTCTTCCAGGCTTGCAGAAGGAGGGAGGCGAGGGGTTCCTCCTTCCCTTTTTCCATGCCGTCTCCTCGTGCTGCAGACGGTTTCTCGCCGGTGGGTCGCCCAGGTTTGAGCGCGGGTGGCTGTGCTTGCGGTAAGATGGGCCGTTAAAAGCCGTGGTGGTTGCGTGGGTGTGGTGGGAGGTGTTGGGTGACCGTGCTCCGTGAACCCAACTCATGGTCTGCAAAGCTTTGGCGAGGGGAATATGAGACTCGCGTGGACGCCCCAACCCATCCTGCCGAGTCCGAAACGCAGCGGAGCCGCTTTTTTGCGGTGACGCGTTGCCGACGCGCTCACGTTTTGGTGTCGAGGGACGTGTTGTCCACCCAGCTCCACTTCTTGTGGGACGATAGTCCGATCCACACCGGCTGCATGCTCCCCTGTGTCATCTTCTTGATGTACTCCTGGGGAACGGAGACGACGGGAGCGTCGTGGGATGCAAAGCCATGGAGTAAACCTGACTTGTTTCATCCCCAAATGGGTGGGATGTGAAGGTCCCCCATGCTGCGAACACCACCGTGCGCCGTCTCTAAAGGCACCACTGGGGTGAAAACATCTCAAATTCAGAGCCTGAGACATGGACGTCTCCATCGGAGCTCTGCATCCCTCCTCTTCCTCCCGCGCACGGGTGGGTGGGAGCCATGGAGGTGATGGTTCAGCCCCATTTTCTTGCCGGTCACCTCTTAGGAGACGTCAGAGGAGGAGGTGGTTGAGAGCCACCATTGCAGCCCCAAACCCTCCAGCTGCCAGGTACTTCTTGCCCCCTGCCCACCTTAAAAAAAAAGGGAATTTCAGGTCTTTTCCAAGCCTTCTCCTCCGAGTTTACCTTTTCTTTCGTGTCCTGAAGCACGACCAGCTGCGACTCCCGATTTTCACAGCTTTTCTTGCCTTGAGCCCACTTCCCGCTGCTCTTGGAAAGCCAGTAGCACCGGTTCCCGTGGAGCTGCCACTCCTGGGGACACAGCTTGCAGCCAGCACAGGCTGAAGAGGAGAAAGAGCCGTGAGATGCTCCAAAGGGTAGTCGAGGTCTTCCCCAACCACCAGCTGAAAGGTACCAAGGGGCTTCCCCATCCTTGAGATTTTTTTTTTCACATCGTTGTGGGTTTTTTTCCTGCTCGGCCACCGGAGAGGAGGAGGAGGAGGACTGTGGTGGGGTGACCGCAAGGACGCTAGTGGAAGGAACCCACCCCTGGGGAACATCAGCCCTGAAGGGTGATGAGGAACCTCCTTCCCTAGGGTTGACCCTGCTTCTCTGTGGAAGAGAGGTCGCCAAAAATTGTGTAATTTTCCCTCACAATGCTTCTCTTTGCCAAACAACCCCTTGGTGGCTTCACGTCCCCAAGGGCGTCCTTGCAGTTGGGTGGAAGCCCCATCAAAGGTCCCACCTGAGCGTCTTAGCTGGGTGTTGGTCCCTTCTCCCGAATAACTAGAGGAAACGACCTCAAGTTGTGTCAGGGGAGGTTCAGATTGGATATTAGGAAAAATTTCTTGACTGAAAGAGTGGTCAGGCGTTGGACCAGGCTGCCCAGGGACGTGGTGGAGTCCCCATCCCTGGAGGGGTTCAAAACCCATGTAGATGTGGTACTTGGGGACATGGTGGTGTTGGGGTGACTTGTTCTTGGAGGTCTTTTCCAACCTTAATGACTCGATGATCTCCCAGCAGAGCCAGGTGGGAAGGGGGTTACCTGCGGGACTCTCCCCCCGGGGCTCGCAGAAATACCGCAGCAGGGATGCCATCACGCCTTCCTCGGTCCCGTTCCTTCCCTGGGTCTCGCCGCCTTGCTGGGGACCGCCCGTCGCCGCTGGCTGCGGGAAGCCCTGAAAAACTTGGAGGAACGACCTTGGGGTGAGAGGCTGTGGCCGTTTGGGGGTAAAAAACCACAAAACCCAGGTCGGGCTGGGTTTGATCTGGTGCCACCCTCCTTTTTCCCCACCGCGGCCGCACCCGCTGTGCTAAGCCAGCCTGCGAAGCACGGCTTGCGTCTTCTACCCACTTGTGGTGGGTGATGGGTCTCGTTGCATCTCCATGGAGCAACCTCATCCCTTCCAAAGGCTGAAACGCTGCATTAAACCCTGATTTTTTTCCCCTCGAAGCTGGATTTTGGGCCGTAGATAAGAGCTGGTCGCTCACCTTGCACGCTCAGCACCACCACCAGCACCAGCAGGACGAGGTGACCCAGCCCGCTGACTTTCAGGAAGACCCCATGCCACCGTGGGCACGAGGCGGGAGCTGAAAGAAGCCACATTTTGCTTAAAAAAAAAAAAAAAAAAGCACATTTTAACACAGAAAATCTTAGGGGGTGAGGGGGGAAGCCACGCGGTCAAGCCAGCGAGGCTGAGCAGAAGCTCACGGCTGCTTCGCTTCCTCTTTGAAAAAAAAAATAAATCACCACCGCTGAGGTCTAGAGGTTGGAGGGAGAAGAGCGGGTGTCACCTCAGGGTGGTTCTTCAGGCGGTGGAGGGGCTGCAGGTCGCCTCAAGAGCAGCCTTGGGCACCCGACGACGGAGCTGAGCAGACCCGAAACCTTCTGAAATCGGCTGAATTCGGAGCAGGCGGCACCCGCTCGCGGTAGAGCTGTGAGCCGGTGGGACACGGGGTCTTCTCCAGACCTCATCCCCACTGGGATCCCAGATGGGGTCTCAGCAGCTTTGCCGTCTCCACCAGGATCTCGGACAGCTTTGCTTTCCATCAAGGTGTGTCCGCTCACCTTTGGGCTTCTTGGGACCCATTTTTGCCACCAAGTGAAGGGTCTCGGAGGCAAAACTGTTCCACCTCCAGATCTTCTTCCCTCTCCCCATCCCTCCGTGGAAACCAGGATCCCACCTTGGCCAACATTTAACCCATCCAATGTTCTCCACCTATCTTGGAAACCTCCACATAGGGATGGAGAAGCAAGCAAACTCAAAAGTCTTCCCCAAGCAAGCAAAGCTGGAAATAAGCGTTTTCCCCCCAAAATGCCACTTACTGGGATGCTTCTCAGCGGGAGAAGAACCGTCCCTGGGATGTCTTAAATCGGCGTAAACGATCTCCCCAGCCATCGCCGGCTCAGAAGATCGCAAGAGCGTCCCGAGTGTGAAGCCGTCCTTCGGCAACCTCTCGTCTTCTGAGCGACCCGCGCGCGCCTGCGTCCAGCCCCAGGAAATGGCATTGCCTGGCTCTTTTATCTTTTTTTTTTTTTTAATTTTTTTTTTTCTTAAATACGTATCCTACAGTCTTTTCTTGTAGGTTCAGGCCGGCGAGGGGGCGGGTGTCCTCTAGCCGGGAGGACATCACGCGTCTGGAGTTGTAGGAACACCCACAGGTTTAATGATGGTGCCGAGCAGCTGGGAAAAAACACACAAAGATAAAAAATAAATATTAAAAAAAGCCTTTAAATAAGGTTTTTGGTCGGGCTGAAGCGTAGCAGGGTCTGGATCAGCGTGGCCGGGGGCAGCCGCTCAGGTGGGGAGGAGAAAGGCGAAGTTTGGTGTTTCTTCCCCAGAATATTGGCTGTGAGCGACCTGAAATGGCCTTTGCTGTGCTGAGATTTTTTTTTCTTCCGCTCCCGCTGCTCTGGACACGACAGTCGGGCTCTGGTTTGGCCCGGGAGATCCCTAAATGGGGGGGGGGATTGCCCAGCTCGTGCCTTGGAAGGGGCAGGGAGCCTGGCTTTCCTGCCTGTTTCCCGCAGGCTGACGATTATTTTATATTATTTTATATTATTTTACATTATATTACATTATTTTACATTCTTTTCATTATTTTATATTAATTCACATTCCTTTATTTCACATTCCTTTATTTCACATTTCTTTATTCTTTATTATTTTATTGTATATATATTTATTTTATTTTTTATTTTGTTTTGTTTAGCTTTACTTTATCTTCCCTTTCCCCTTTCCCCTTTCCCCTTTCCCCTTTCCCCTTTCCCCTTTCCCCTTTCCCCTTTCCCCTTTCCCCTTCCCTTTCCCTTTCCCTTTCCCCTTCCCTTTCCCTTTCCCTTCACCTTCCTTTCCCCTTTCCCCTTTCCCCTTTCCCCTTTCCCCTTTCCCCTTTCCCCTTTCCCCTTTCCTTTCTTCCCTTTTCCCTTTTCCTTTTTCCTTTCATTTTCCCTTTTCCCTTTCCTTTCCCTTCCCCTTCCCTTTCTTTAACTTTATTTTGACTTTCATCCCGCATGCACGTCCCCCCACCCTAGTCTGTGGTTCTGCAGCATCCAGATCTCCATTTCCTCCGGATCTGGGACACTTTGACCATCCCCTGGAGCAACCCAAGCAACGCTGGTGGTATTTTCCTGCTGTGAAGCCCCTTTTGGCCGGTCCCGTAACATCTCCTGCTTCATGTAGAGGTGGAAACAACAGGGTTGGGTGTTTTCCCCCCGCCCCGGACAGCAAGAAAACTCTCGGAAATGTGCCCTGATACGCGCCAGCAGCGGGAAACGGGATAACGGAGGAGAAACGCAAAGGTCCCCGTGGGAAAAGCACTGCCCTGTTTTAATCTTGATTTAAAATTTTTTATTATTTCATTTTTCTTGTTTTCTTCTGTTTTTTCCGCCTGCAGGCTTTGTTCACCCTCGTGGAAAGTTTTGTGGTGAGCTGATACGCGCTTCGCTTCTCTCCCACGCTGCGAGAGCGGAGGCTCTGGGGGCGGGTGATCGTTGCTTAAATAAGAAAAGAAATTAGGTTTTGGGGGTAAAAACCTGGAGTTGGGTAGCTTCGTTATAAGAATTTTTTATTTTTAGTGTTTTCCTCTATTGGATGCGTTCGCTTGATGATCCGGTTTGTTGGGGGTGGGGAAAAGAGTGGGGGTTTAATGGGGTGGGGGGGGACAGGGTCCGGTCTTGGCTCGATGATGCGCGTTGGTGGGAGGCGGTGATGTGGAAAAAGGAGATTTTTTCTGTTAAAAAAAGATAATTAAGTGGGCTGGAGGGAACCTCCTGCTCATCACACGTCGCCCTCGTGGCATCCGCGAGGTCTCTTCTGGGACGTCCCAGCTCGCCGGAGCAAAGCAATCTCCAGCACCAAGTGGTTTTCCCCTCCTGCGCCCCAAAAGGAAGCGGTTTGTGATGGTCTGCCAGCCCCCGCTGCAATAAAAAATCCAGCTGGAAATGCAGTTCTGCTGGTGGGCAGCTGGCCTTGGTCAGGCAGCCCCTTCCCCAGCTGCCCCAGGAAGATCCTCATGAAAGTCCCCTAGAAAAAGACCAAAACCGAACCAAAATTTAAACTTAAAATACTTTCAGTTTCACTTTTCTCTTGGCAGGAGAGGGTTGCGCCTTGGCATCCTGCTCGTTTCCACCGGCCGGATCCAGGTAAGCGGCTTTGGGATGAGCTGCGGGGGCTGCCGGGAGCTGGACTGCGACTGTAATTGGGGGGAGAAAATTTTAATTTCAAGGAGAAAATTTTAATTGGGGGGAGAAAACTCTTAATTGCGGCAGAGAAAAGTTTGGTTGTGGGGAGAAAACTTCAGTTATGGGGAGAAAAATGTAATTGGGGGGAGACAATTTTAATTGTGGGGAGAAAAGTTTGCAGGGAGAAAATTTTAATTTTAGGGAGAAAAATTTAATTGGGGGGAGAAGACTTTAACTGGGGGGAGAAGACTAATTGCAGCAGAGGAAAGCTTGGTTGTAGGGAGAAAACTTCAATTATGGGGAGAAAAATGTAACTGGGGGGAGACAATTTTAATTGTGAGGAGAAAAGTTTGCAGGGAGAAGACTAATTGGATGGAGAAAATTTTAATTGGGGGGAGAAGACTTTAAATGGGGGGAGAAGACTGTAATTGCAGCAGAGAAAAGCTTGGTTGTAGGGAGAAAACTTTAATTATGGGGAGAAAAATTTAATTGGGGGGAGGCAATTTTAAATGTGGGGAGAAAAGTTTGCAGGGAGAAGACTTTAATTGGAGGGACAAAATTTTAATTTCAGGGAGAAAATTTTAATCGAGGGGAGAAGACTTTAACTGTAGGGAGAAGACTAACTGTAGGGAGAAGATTTTAACTGTAGGGAGAAGACTTTAACTGTAGGGAGAAGACTTTAATTGGAGGGAGAAAATTTTAATCGGGGGGAGAAAAGTTTGAGTGTTGGGGGGGGAACTAACTGTGGGGAAAAAATCTTTAATTGTTGGGAGAAAACTTTAATCAGGAGGGGAAAATTTTAATTGTGGGGAGGAACCTCTTCAAAAAGCAACGTGATTTTAGTTCACGAGCAGCTTGGGAAAAAGGAAAAAAAAAAATAACCCCAATTAGCATCATTCTTTGAACTCCCCATTGGTATTTCCAATTTATAGACCCCCACAGTGCAAAATAGAGGATTTGTAGACCCTTGCGGTGCAGAATGGGCGTTGTAGAGGTAGAAAAGTCATTTTTCCGTGGTGCGTCCCAGCCGCCACCTGCACTCGCTGCGGACCCCCGAGCTGAAAATGCCCTGGGGAGGCTGAGGACCGACAGCCTTTGTGACACCTCTGACATGGGGAACTTTGCTCTGCAGGTGAGGGGGGAGCGCTCGCGGAGGTGGAACCCCGAAAATGAAGGAAACGAGGGGTTGTTCTGGATTTTTGGGTGTGGAGAGGAGCCAGCGAGCAGGTAACTACAGAGCAATGAACCGAACCATCGCTGGGTTTTTCTTTTGGTTTTACTTAATACTTCTGTAATTTGAGAACAAAAATCAGCTGAGCTGAGGGAGGAGGGGTGTATGGAAAAAAAAAAAAAAAGCTTTTTCTAGCACTTCCCTCAGAAAATTTTTGTCGATCAGCAGGTGGAATTTTTTGCTCTGGACGGTCTCAGGTCACACGCTTTGGGTTATTCTCACATGTGATTCTTCCTCCCTGAGGCACTTCAGTCACTCTTTCTTTTGGGCCTTTTTATTTTTTGCCCCCCAAAGATTCCAAATTTCTGTTTGATTCTGAAGGAGAACGAAGACATTTTAGAATAACCCCGGATTCCAAATTTCTGTTTGGTTCTGAACGAGAAGGACGACATTTTAGAAATCTTAGAATAACCCAAGAGTCCAGATTTCTGTTTGGTTCTGAAGGAGAAGGAAGAAATTTTAAAAATTTTAGAATAACCCCGGATTCCAAATTTCTGTTTGGTTCTGAAGGAGAAGGAAGAAATTTTAGAAATTTTAGAACAACCCAAGAGTCCAAAGACCCCCAAAATAGTGAGTCTGGGGTTGGGGTCCGGTTTAGACACGTCAGCAAATTATGAATCTCTGCCTTCCCTTCCACGCTGCCCTGCTTTAGTTCTCCCGGCTCTTCCTCCCACCTCCATCATCCTCTTGGTGCGCAGTGGGGCAGAAAAGGGGCCTTTTGGGTCTTCGCCAATGTCTCATTCTACCCAGCCAGGGATGAAGATTTTGAGGAACTTTTTATTTATTTGACATCTTTATTAATTCACTGATTTTTTTATCATTTCTTTATTTGTTGATTTGGCGCTTTTTTTTTAATTATTTGGCAGATTTGGTTTCTGACTTGCTTTCTAATATAATTTTTGCATGGGGAATGGGGGGGGACGAAGAGGGAAACGGAGGGTTTGTCCCGTGAGATTTTCTTCATGTGATGGGGAGAAAGAAGGGGACATAAAAAGGGGAAACATGCAGATTTTTAGGTAAAACCCCAGGAAACAGAATTTTCTCTGCTCGTGGAGGGGTGAAAGGGCATGTTCTGCGTCACAAGACGCAGAGACGGAGTGACCATGACTCACATCATTTGCAAAGACACAAAGTCTCTCGGTTTACATTGAGAAAAAGAAATCTGCTGAGCTCTGAAAAGCAGAACTCGGAAATTAAAAGGTCATTTTAATTACGGTGCATTTTGGGGGAGGAGTTTGCAGCTGGAACTGGGGAGGAAACAGTGTTCCTCTGTTGGAGTTTCCAAAAGTGAAAACAAAACCACATCATTTTATACCACGTGGAGAAGAATTTTTGATGTTTCTCACCCAAAAGGACAGCGAGCCCAACCTGGCGTGGGGATGAGACCGACCTCTCACCATCTGGGCATCGAATGGTGCCTGTCCTTTCAGGAAGCTCTTCCCAATGATGCTTCTGAGGAGCATCGCCCGAGCGCTCAGACGTGGGGCTCGGTGCTCTCCACGGTGGCCCGATATGGGGAGATCGCATTAAAAGTCCACTTTATCCTCAAATAAAAGGAGGAAAAACCATCTTTTGGGCCAACAGCCCAGACCTGAAGCGTGTTGCTCCCCTCGGTGCCCCTCAAAGGCATTGAAGGTCTCTTCTCCTGCAGGTTACAGCCTGGAGGTGAAGCCGGAGGCGCGGGTTGCCTGCCAGGTGACGATGGCAGTGCTCTTCGCCGCTCTGCTTGTCACGGCCATCACTTTTGCAGGTGGGTATCAAGGGTTTCGTCTCATGGGGAACGTCTCCGAGATACTTTGGGGTATTGCACAGGCGCCGTGCTCCCAGGGAAGCAGCCCAACCCAAGAGGACAACCTTATTGTCTTGGACAACCTCTTGGTTGCCATCTCCAGGAGAAGGGCATTTCAGTGAGCAGAGAAGGCTCTCTACAGAAGACCAAACCCTCTGTAGGAGCTGAAGTCATCCAGAAACCCTTAAAAAAGCAACAGAAAGAGTAATTTCACGGGTAAAGTCACCTGAGCTTTCCCAAAGGTGTCTTCTTCAGAGAAGAAGGGGCTGTTTCTCTGCTGCTTCTCCAGGCAGCAGGACATGTAGGCATGAGACCCACCAAGTGAAGAAGTCAGAGGGCACAAGAGAACTTTTTTTCTTTCTCTTTTGCCCATCGCTGCTTTTGCGTTAATGACAGGTAGCAATACCCAAGGGTGCGTTTCGGGGTAGGGCTACTCTGGAAATCCTCTTAGAACTTGAGTCTTTGAAGGCCACCACCTTGTTTTCTTCTTTGAAGGTACTGCACCCACATTTCTTGTCCAACGCCACAAGCTGGGCTTGATTTGAGCTTGTTTCTTCCCTCCAATCCACCCAAGGTGTCTCTTGGCGCCTTAATTTTTCTTTCTTCTCACCGTTGAGGCGGATGCAAGTCTTCTGGGGGCCGCGGGGTGAAGGGTGACCTCCCTCAACCCGGAGAGGCAAGGGCAAAGTGCTGCTCCTTAACGCTGTTGCTCTCTCAATGACAGCGCAGGCGTTTCAGCCCCGCCCCCGCCCCTGCTTCCGGTGTCCGTTCGACTGGATTGGGTACAGAGGGAAATGCTACTATTTTTCGGAGGCGGAGGGGAACTGGACATCCAGCCAGGACAACTGCTCGGCACTCGGTGCTTCCTTGGCTGTGCTGGACAGCGTGGAGGACTTGGTAAGGAGACGTGAGGATATGCTTAGAATGGGGGGGGGGGGGGGGAAAGCCACTGGTGTATTTGCCACCTTTTGGGTTTTTCGACTGCTCTTCCAGGATCTTCCTTGGAGATCTGGGGTGAGGAGATGGGGAAAATGGTTTTCTGGAGGGTGGGTCATCACGGGTCTCTTCGATTTCTCACCAAAGCCAACCGGTGGAAGAGCTATCGCAAAATAAAAGCCCCGTTTCTATGCAATAATAAAGCTCTGCCTGAAATATTACACTTTTTGGTAGCAGATTGAAAGGTTCAAGCACCAAAGGAGCCCTAAAGGAGCGCAAGCGACTGGTAAGGTGTAGATGTTGGTTGGAAAGAGGTTTCTGTGGATGATGACCTGCCGTAAAGTCCTCCTCTCTCTGATTTCGCAGAGCTTCGTGATGAGATACAAGGGCATCTCGGAGCATTGGCTCGGCCTTTCCCGGGAAGCTGAGGAGCAGCCGTGGACATGGGTGAACAACTCGCATTTATCCCCGCTGTGAGTCCGTGTTTTCCATCGTGACGTTGGTGTTTCCTTCAGCCCCGAAATGTCCAGTTCTGCTGGCATTTGAGGGGCATCCAGAGGGAGCAACGGGACGACAGCATTTGGGGCAGGCAGCATTGCGTCCAGAGCTGCTCCTCGTTTCTCCTGTTGACTTGAGAGGTGGAACCCGTGCATTTGACGGGGGAAACACTGTTTGTTAGATTTTTTTATTGTTAAATTAAGGGTTTTTTTCTTGCAAAGCTTCAGGTTTTTTATGGCCACCCCGGACTGCTGGAAAAATAGAAATAATTCAGCTTCAGTATTGGCATATTGATGCCCGGGACGATGCCTGAGGACCGAAGCGTGTGGTGGGGGGAAGCCAGCGGGTGATTTTTCTCCTTTTTTCCTGCTGTCCCCATCTGAGGTGGGTTGTCTCGCCTGCCCTTCCAGGTTCCAGATCCGCGGCGGCGGCCTCTGCGCCTACCTGAATGACAACGGGCTCAGCTCCTCCCGCTGCAGCACCGAGAGGAGCTGGGTTTGCAATCAGCCCGAGCTGCGGAGCCCGAGCGAGGGCAACGGGACGAGACGGGCTCAAAACCTTTGCGTCAGCTCTTAAGCGGCTGCAGGGAGCATCCTCAAACCCGAGCACCCGAGGCATGATAAGGACACAAAAGAAAACCTTAAAAAAAAAAAAAAAAAAACAAAAAACCCACAGAACAAACTCTGGGGAAAAATCTATTGCCAGAAATTGCTGAGTAAGAACCAAAGTTACGCTGTGTTTACATTTGCCGACCCAACTTTGCCGTGCGACCGAGGAAAACCGCCTGGTGACGACTCAAAGCAGCCCTGCAACTCACACCTGGCGAGGACTTCTTCATAACTTCTTCATTAATTAAAATTAATTAAATCATTACATTAAAAGAGCGAGAGGAAAGCCATAGCCCTGCTGATGACCCCGGAAGGACACCTGCAGGTGAAGCTTAGCAAGACGTCTGCGGTCTTGCACGGTGCCACCGGAAAAATGGGCAAATTTGGGGGCCATAGGATGGCCCAAATCCCATAGGATTTTTGCTTTTCCCACATTTTGTGGAGTTAAAGCGGCCAGCTTCGGGCTTGGTTGGCTGGGAAAAGCCTCCTGAGGATGGGGAAGTGCTGCAAGGATGGCCAACGCTTGCAAGACCTCCGAGAATTTGCTGCTCTCGTCTTCGGGGAAGCCCAAGATGCAAAGCAACAGAGCCAACCGGTGACCAGATACGGCTCTGTGTCAAGAGTCAGATGAAGGTGAAGAGAATTCCATGCGTCAAAAAAATCAGATTATTCTCTCCAAGAACTGGGGGTGGGACAGCAGCAGGTTTGGGGAGGATCCGCCAAGTCAAGGCTGGAGCGACCAGCTCCACCTGGTTGGAGGGAGAAGGCGACGTCTTCACCTCAACGTGCCGGTGAGGTTAGGGATGAAAGCCAGCAAGATTTTTAAAGAAAAAAAGGAGTAAATGAAAAGATTTTGCCCGTTTTTCTTGGAACGCCGTGTCCAGCAAAGACTTCCAAGCGTCTTGTCTTGATGAAAACTGACACGTTTGCACGGACAGCCACGTCCAGGGAAGACTTCTTCTGAGGAGCGGCTCAACCTGGGGACTGTCGGTGAAGGTGTAAATGTGACGATAGCGGGATTTTCTCCACAAATGAATTTTTAGCGGCATTTAGTAATTAGCTAAAGGATCCTGCTTTTCCCCAAGACTGATGAAACCGTTGGTTTTTCTCCCCTTTTGGCCATCATCATCTTCTCAGATGCTCTCCCAGCGATGTTTCACCAAAGTGAGGGGTTTTTTTGGGTTTTTATGGATGTCCTCGGCTCGTGGAGTTGGCGGCTCCATCTCCCGGGATCGACTGGGTTTATCCCAGCACATCCCAGACCCCAGGGACACCTTTCCCGCTCCCTCCTCCGCCTGCGTCCTCACCCTACGAAAGGACCACCTTCGGGTCCGCTGCTGCTCTCGCCTCGTGAGAACGCTCGACGACAGCCGAATTTGGGATTTTTGAGGGCTTTTAATCCACTCCCGAGCTGCTTGCGAGGGTTTCACGGGGCAGGATGGCCCGAGGGTCGCACCAGAGGAACGACGAGCAAGCTACTGGGCAAGAACTTCCTACTTACTGCTGGGAAGCTGAGCCAGCTTCAACCTGGAGTAGGGCACTGCCCATCACTATTTTTTAAATTTTCTTTTCTTTTTTTGGCGTGTGCTGGTCGAGCGACAACGCTGAGCATTACAGCCCGTTTTCCTCCCCGCAGGAAATGGATAAATCCAAATATGGCAGCTCAAAATCCACTTTCCCTCAACCCCCAGCCGGTTCTTCCAGCCGAGACGAGAAGAATGGCGGGGAGAGACCTCGCACCTCCACGCTCAGATAAGCGCGCGCGCTCGTGCTTAAATTCAGGGGAGTTTTTGGGTGCCTTTCAGACCCGTTCTGCCTGCAGAAGTGTGGCAAAACGGACATTAATTTATTATAAAGTGCTTTTTTTTAGCTTAGGTGGCCTCGCTTGCCTTTCCGCGGAGTGGTACAGGTGCTGCCTCACCCTTTCTGTGTTGGAGGTGGAACACTAAAAAATAAGAAAGGAAAAGACTTGGAATTATAGCTAATATATGGATATATTATATATATTTTATTCCTATAAATAGGAAAAGCCCTAGAATTAAATCTCTGCTGTTAAGGAGGAAACGCTGAGTGTTTATTGGCCTCTTTGAGGAAAAGGGCAAAGAAAAAAATGGATTTTTTTGGGTCTTTTGACGTGCTTTGAGCCCGCAGGATTCACCCCTGCGGGATCCATCAGGTGGAGGCGGTGTAAAAACACCGAGGGAGGGATTTTTCCCCTTAATTTCCAAAAATCGATGGACAAATGGGCAAAACTTCACCTTTTTTTTCTTTTTTTAATGTTTTTTGGGGTTTCTCTCGGTTTCTGTGTGGTTGCATCAGGTGCTGCTGACTTCACGTGTGAGTTCTAATGGTGTGTTTTTTTTTAGTGGCTGACACTTTTGAGGTGTTTTCCGGACATGATGTAGTTACTTGTGACAATTGCACGCAATAAAAATGGGTTTTTAGTTAACGAATCTGTGCTGGCGCTGCCCTCAATCGCCTGCCTGCGCTGCGGCAGAGTGGAAAACGCTTCAATAGGTGCCATTTCCTGTTATTTTCAGTTTTTTCCCAGCCTTTGCTCATCGACATGAGGGGGAAATAATAAACCCAGAACTGCTTTGGGTGGGTGAAGTGTGAGGGGTTCGCAGAGAAACACTTCTCCCTCCCGACCCGCGGCATCGCTGAGCCCCTCAAGCGTCCGAAAAGCGGATTATTTTTTAAGGGTTGTCGCCGTGTGTGAAAGATGCTCCCCTCGACGCCGGGTTTGGGTGAGCTGGAAGGGAATTCTCCTGGCTTTCCGAGTGGCTTCGTGTAACTAGTTGTTACTAGGCTGGTAACTAGTGGTGTCCCTCAGGGGTCAGTACTGGGCCCAGTCTTGTTCAACTTCTTCATCAATGACCTGGATGAAGAGTTAGAGTGTGCCCTCAGCCAGTTTGCTGATGACACCAAACTGGGAGGACTGGTGGCTACACCGGCAGGCTGTGCTGGATCCAGCAAGACCTGGACAGGCTGGAGAGTTGGGCAGAGAGGAACCTGATGAGGTTCAACAAGGGCAAGGGCAGGGTCCTGCACCTGGGGAGGAACAACCCCAGGCACCAGTACAGGCTGGGGCTGACCTGCTGGAGAGCAGCTCTGCGGAGAGGGACTGGGAGTGCTGGGGGACGACAGGGTGACCATGAGCCAGCAGCGTGCCCTGAGTGCCAAGAAGGCCAATGGGATCCTGGGGTGCATCAAGAGGAGTGTGGCCAGCAGGTCGAGGGAGGTTCTCCTTCCCCTCTACTCTGCCCTGGTGAGGGCCCATCTGGAGTAAGGTGTCCAGTGCTGGGCTCCCCAGTTCAAGAAAGATGAGGAGCTACTGGAGAGAGTCCAGCGCAGGGCTACGAGGATGATGAGGGGACTGGAGCATCTCTGCTACGAGGAGAGGCTGAGGGAGCTGGGCTTGTTCAGCCTGGAGAAGAAAGGGGACCTTCTGAATATCTGCAGGGTGGGGGTCAGGAGGACGGGGCCAGACTCTTTCCAGTGGTGCCCAGCGACAGGACAAGGGGCAACGGGCACAAACTGGAGCAGAGGAAGCTCCAGCTGAACCCGAGGAAGAACTTCTTCCCTCTGAGGGTGCCGGAGCCCTGGCCCAGGCTGCCCAGGGAGGCTGTGGAGTCTCCTTCTCTGGAGATATTCCAGCCCCGCCTGGCCGCGGTGCTGTGCAGCCTGCTCTGGGTGACCCTGCTTGGGCAGGGGGTTGGGCTGGGGGACCCACAGAGGTCCCTTCCAACCCCAAACATTCTGTGATTCTGTGATGTGGCAGAGCGCGTCGCCGCCGTCGTGAAGTCGGTGGCTGGGGCTGGGGTGTGCGCTGGCTTCGAAGCCGCGTGCGGAGCTGTGCTGCTGCCTGCAGGGCTGAGAAACCCTCCTGGATCCGGCTGGTCGGGCGGGGTGATTCCGTAAAAAACTGGAAACTGAGGAGCTAAAGAACCAAAAAAACCTGAAAAATTAAAAAAAAAAAAAAAAAAATAAAAAGCTATAAAACTAAAGAACCGAAAAACTAAGAAAGCTAAAGAAAACTTTAAAATTTAAAAAATAGAAAAACCTAAGAAGCTAAAACAACTATAAAACTAACCGGCTAAAAACTTAAAAGAAAACCTAGAAAGCTAAAAAAACTACAAGATATAAAAACCTTAAAAATTTAAACAACTGAAAAACCTAACAAACTAAAAACCTAAAACGCTAAAAAACTAAAGAGCTGAAAGACTAAGAAAGCTAAAAAAACTTTAAAATTTTAAAAACAGAAAAACCTAAGCAGCGAACTATAAAACAGAGCAGCTGAAAACCTATAAGAAAACCTAGAAAGCTAAAAAAGCTAAAAAATATAAAAACCTGAAAAACCTAAACAACTGAAAAACCTAACAAACTAAAAAGCTAAAAAACTAAAGGACTGGAAAACTAAGAAAGCTAAACAAAATTTAAAAATTTTAAAACTAGAAAAACCTAAGAAGGTAAGAGAACTATAAAACTAAGTGGCTAAAAACCTAAAAGAAAACCTAGAAAGCTAAAAAAAACCTAAAAATATATAAAAAGCTAAAGAACTTAACAACTGAAAAACCTAAAGAACTAAAAACCTAAAAAGCTACAAAACTAAGAAGATAAAAAATGAAAATCCTGAAAAACCTAAAAATCTAAAAAAATAAAAACCTAAAAAACTAAAAACCTAAAAAAACTAAAAAAAACTCCTAAAAAATTTTAATATTTAAATCTTTCATATTTAAGACTAAAGCAACTTCTTTTTCCAGGTAGCGACTGAGCGCCCAGATGCGCCTCGGCCCGTGGTTCCCCCCTGCGGCCATTTCTGTTACTGCTTTCAATTCTAGCCTGAATTTTTTTAAAGTTTCTTTAATATTTCCTCTGCTTTCTTTTGCGCCCGCGAGGGACGGGATCGGGGCAGGACCAGGCACCGCTGCTCCTGCGCCCGCGGCCAGACTCCGCTCGTGCGACGCCGAGGAGCATCGCTCACCTCGGAGACGACGATAAAGGGAAAAACTTCTTTAATTCACCCCCAAATGCTGGAAAATGACCCAGGTGAGGGGGTTAAAAAGAAAATACACCACCAGAATAGGGAGGAAATTTAAAAAATGGTGAATATTCTCATTATTTGGCCCAAAGGGGATCGGCGTGGCCCCAGCTGGGCAGGCAGCCCCCGACGCGCGCCCACATCCCCCCCTTCCTTCCTCCGAGCACAGCGAAACGCTTTTCTCTGCCGAGAACTGAAACGCCAGCAGAGAACGAGCGTGAGCGCTTCGGGACGGGGTGCGACCCGCCGCTCGTTGAGTTTAATTTTTAAATTTGTTTTCCTTTTTTTTAAGGCTGGTGACAGCGCGTTACGATGGTGCTGGAAACGGTTTACGTCGACTTGCAGGTCCCAGCAGAGCCGTGCCCGGGCAGCAGCATCCCCCCGCCCAGGCACCCCGGTAAGTCACTCGGTTTAATTTTTCCTGAAATAAATCTCCTTTTATTTAAAAAATAAAAATTCTTCCTGTTTGAATGTGAGGACGGTAAACGGAGCAAAGCTTCCTTCTAGGCAGGGGTCGGTTTGGCTGCTTGGTGCGAAGGGCTGGGTGGCGACGAAGCGATCCCACCTCACCGCTCCGCACGGCGGCGTCCCTATACTGCTCATAAATGGGGAAAAAAAATTAAAATTTGGGATAACAGCTAGGATTTGGGGAAGCGGAGAAACTCCTGGGCGTCACCCAGCTTTGGGCTGGGAACCCGCTGGGGTCGGGGCTCGGCCGCGGCGGCGTTGCGATTCTCCGGCTCTTCTGGGGTCTAAAGCACGCTGTCAAAATGGCTTTTTTCTTTTTTTCCCCCCCATATATTTGTGTTGTTTTTCCTCCTCCCTGTGCGGTGGGAGGGGCACCCTTCTCCCCCTGTTTATTTCCCGGTCTGGCTTTCCCCAAAACTCCCTGACGACGCGAGGCGGGCGAAGTCCGGGTGTGGTGGCAACCACTCTGCCAACCCCCCCGTCGCGAAGAGCCGCCCCAAGAACAGCGTTTCGCAGGGTCACCCACGTCCCGGCGGACGCCGCGATGGCCGACACGACGCTGGGCTCCGGTTTGAATGAGCTTTTAACAAATTTTAGTGAAATTTTGTGAATTTTATTGATTTTTTAAAATGATTTTCAAAGAGGTTTGATGAATTGTAATGTCTTTTAAAGAATTTTAAAGAATTTTAAGGAATTTTAAGGAATTGTAATGGCTTTTAAAGAATTTTAAAGAATTTTAAGGAATAGTAATGCCTTTTAAAGAATTTTAAGGAATGGTAATGGCTTTTAAAGAATTTTAAAGAATTTTAAGGAATGGTAATGCCTTTTAAAGAATTTTTAGGAGTTTTAAGGAATGGTAATGGCTTTTAAGTAATTTTAAGGAATTTAAAGACTTTTAATGAATGGTAATGCTTTTTAAAGAATTTTTTAGGAATTTTAAAGAATTTTAATGAATGGTAATGCCTTTTAAAGAATTTTTAGGAGTTTTAAGGAATGGTAATGGCTTTTAAAGAATTTTAAGGAATTTTAAGGAATTGTAATGCCTTTTAAAGGATTTTAAGGAATTTTAAAGAATTTTAAGGAATGGTAATGCCTTTTAAAGGATTTTAAGGAATTTTAAAGAATTTTAAGGAATTTTAAGGAATTGTAATGCCTTTTAAAGGATTTTAAGGAATTTTAAAGAATTTTAATGAATGGTAATGCCTTTTAAAGAATTTTTAGGAGTTTTAAGGAATGGTAATGGCTTTTAAAGAATTTTAAGGAATTTTAAGGAATTGTAATGTCTTTTAAAGAATTTTTAGGAATTTTAAAGAATTTTGAGGAATGGTAATGCCTTTTAAAGAATTTTAAGGAATTTTAAAGGATTCTGATGGCTCTCTAAAGCGTTCCTCGAGCCAAGCATCCATGGCACAATCAATGCGTGGCTTTGCTGAACATTTGCAAGACCGCATCTACATACAGGCGGTCGGATATGCAAATGAGAGCGTGCATATGCACATATATATGAGCACCTTTAGCTTCTCTGACCCGTACGTGATGGTGGCGAGCGGGCGCCGCCCAGCCCCGCATCCCGGGTTCACGCTGAGCCTTCTCCCTCGCAGAAAGCCACCCCAACGCCCGCTCCTGCTGCTCCCTGCTGAAGGTCTCGCTGGCTGGAAACGTCCTCCTGGCGCTGACGGCCGGCGCCTTGGGCGCGTTGGGTGGGTAGATGTGGTCACCAGCGGGTCGGGGGCCTTCTACCGTGCTGCCCATCCCCCTCCCCGGGCAGATTTTCTTCCCCACTTTGGGCTCTCTGCAGCAGTTTCATTTTCCAAAAGGTGCGAGAAGCTGCTCGGCTTCTGCTTTCACAGCTGGCGTAAAGCCGAGAAAGCACCGCGGCGTCGGGTGGGGTTGACGTCAGCGCTGACCTTTGCTTTGCTGCCAGCGAGGGCTTGGCAGGTTTGGGCCCTCGGGGATTGAATCCTGGGGGTGAATGCTCCAAAATCCAACTGCAGGAGAGGATGGAGGGATGGAGGGATGGATGGTTGGATGAGAACACTTGTCCAAAGCCCAACTGCAGTGGATGGATGGATGGATGGATGGATGGATGGATGGATGGATGGAAACATTTGTCCAAAGCCCAACTGCAGTGGGTGGATGGATGGATGGATGAATGGATGGATGGATGGATGGATGGGAACACTTGTCCAAAGCCCAACTGCAGTGGATGGATGGATGGATGGATGGATGGATGGATGGATGGATGGATGGATGGATGGATGAGAACACTTGTCCAAAGCCCAGCTGCAGTAGACGGTGGGCAACTGGATGGCCAGATGGATGAGCCATGGAGTGCACCCAAATCCTGCTCCGAGTACGTACTCCCATGTGCTCCGTTGGGTCACGGTTTCCCATCTGTTCCCCAGTGTCCAGCTCTTCCTGGTGTGGTGACCCCCCAGCCTGTCTCCTGGCCTCCACCAAGGACCACGTACCTCAGGAGTTCGCAAAGGGGTGTGAGGAAGCCTTGGAGAACTTGGTGTCCTTCCTCAAGCCCTCATGCCATGCCTCCCTGGGTGACGCAGCAGGTAATTCGGATTTCTAGCGGCGCTGATGACTCCCAGGGTCTTCTTCCAGCTCCCCCCCAAAGAGCTGAAGCCGTTTCCCACCAGCGCTGAACGGTTTTAACAGTGGTGGAGATCCTTGGCTCCTAAACCCCTCAGGCAATGCCATCCTCCAGAAGCGCTATGGAGATCAGAGAAGCTCGGGCCTCCTTTTTCCCTTCTCCCCAGGTGCCTCCACCTGCGATTTTTGCCCCCAGGACTGGTTGTCCCACGGCGGGGAGTGTTACTGGTTTTCTCAAGCCAGCAAGCCGTGGCGGGGCGCCCAGGAAGACTGCGTGGAGAGGAGAGCTCGGATGGTGATGAGCCGTGGCAGAGATGAGCTGGTAAAGCCCCCCAAAATCACCAGGGTTGAGGTGTGAAGGTCCCAGCTCTTGGGGTTGTTGTGAGAAGAGGTCTGGGAGGTGTTGAGTGATTTGGGGAGAGGGTGGCGAGGTTGTGAGCGAGTCCCTGCGAGGCTGGGGAGGGGGACGATCCCCTCAGTCTGGTGTCTTCCCTTCCAGGAGCTCCTCAACAACCACACGAAGGGGCTGTACCCCATCTGGATCGGCGTCCACGTGTTCCCCAGCACCGCCGAGCCCGACCGGAGCTGGACCCACGGCTCCACACCGGACACCAACCGGTGAGTTCTCCCCGAGGCCGGGAAAGCCCCGAGCTGAGCTCAGCCCTCAAGCATGGCCAAGAAAAGGTCCCAACTCCTCTCCACAAAATATCCAACGGCTTCTCCGGGTGGAAAAATACCGATTTTTGTTTCCTCCTGGACCAAGACCCTGAGTGATGGGGAACACCCCGGAGCTCGGTGCAGAGGAGCCGCACTGATTTAGGAGGGAGAGAGCTCTCCAAGCCCATGGATGGGGGGGAAAGGCAGCTCTGGGGGTGCAACATCCGCAGCTCGGCACGCTTTCGCCATGCAAAACTTGCTTTTTTTGTTGTTCTCTTGGTTTTTTGTTTTGTTTTTTGATTTTTTCCCCTCCCGCCGGTTCATCCCGTAGGTTTCCCCTCCCGGGTGCCGCCAGCGAGCGCAGCTGCTGGGTGCTGAAAGGGCTGCGGGTGCAGCCGGAGGTTTGCAGCGCCGAGTACAAGTGGGTTTGCCGAAAAGCCGCTTTTCACCTCTAAAAAGGGTCAGCGGCACGAGGGTCCCCGGCGACGCGCTCGGCTTTCAAAAATCATTTGTTTGGTGATTAAATCGGTGCTGGAAACGCAGCTCTCCATGGTTTCCAAGGGATGGGGGGTTTTTGGTGGATTTATCCCAGAAAAAAAACCCTTCTGCGAGGGAAACGGTCAGCCAGGTGATTCCAAAATTTGAAGAAAAGGTGAAAAAACCCCAATTTCCATGGAAATTTGGTGCATTCGGGGTGGTCCAGCCGGGGTTTGGGATGTTTTCTCTGCTTAGACACTAAAAAGGGGGAACAGGGTGAATCTGTGGCCTGGAACAGCCTCGATCCAAAGAGCCACCGGAGGAGATTTTGAGTAAATTCAGCAAAAAGTCGACATCGCCGGCGCGCACAGAAATTACCGCGAAGACGATTCAGACCCGTTTCCAGGTTCCCACTCAAAAAATCCCATTTCTTTCCCCGGGGCCCAATTTAATGGATGAAGTAATGTCAGAATTAATCAAAATGATCAGATAATTTGATTGCCTTGAGCAAAGAACCAATTTGGCATCAGGGCGCTGAACGCGCCACAGAGCCGCAACTTCACCTGGATAATGGAAAATTAAGAATTGCAAGGACTTATTTTGAAAAATAGATCAAACTTGGGGATGTAAATGAGAATTAAAGAAAAACCGAGGCAACCAAACCGCTTCGTTAGCCTTAGATGAACTAAAACCCCTGTGAAATCACAATATTGATTTGCATCGGAGCAAATCTTGAAAATTAAGCGTTGGGATTTATGCTTTATGCAGATTTTTTTTTGAAGGAGAAGTCTTTTAGTGGACGTGGCGTACAAATAATTGACTTCATAAAGAGACAAAATAAAATAAGGCGTTTAGACGGGAGGTTTTGGGTTAAATTTACTTCTGGGGGACGGAGGCGAGTTGAGTTTCGCTGCGCGGGAGGAGTGCGGTGTGCTGCAGAATTCGCTTTCCTCAGGGGAGCGAACACTCCGCTGAGTGCCAGGAGCCATCACGAAGCTCGAGATGATTTTCTATTATTTTCTATTATTTTCTATTATTTTCTATTTCTATAATTTTATTGTCCCTACTCCATATTTCTGCAGAGCTGCCACTCTTCTCCCCCTCCCCGCTTCAGCCTCGGCCATTTTGAGCCCCCGACACTCTTACTGTAAGAAATTTTCCCCTTTTTCTACCAAATCGTGTGCAGAGGTGGTTAAATTATCTTAGAAAAGCCCTCTCGGGGACCCTTTGCAACCTCAGGCCTTCCTCGGGGAGCTTGAGAGCAGCTGGCTTAAGACCTTGCTAAGACACTAATGTATTCAAAAATAAGTAAAATATTAAAATACTATATATATAGAGAGAGAGATATATATATGGGATCCCGTGTGGGGCAGCCCTGGGGGGCCAAGGCAGCCTTGGGGGGGTCGTTGTGCGGCTCAGGGAGTTTGGTGGTGGTCAAATGCAGACGCCTCCTCCTTCTTACAGCAAAAACCAAAAAGTATTTATTATATTCTGAGGACATTTCTAATCAATCACACGTTAATTACTCGGAAATACGTCCTGAACATGGGGAACAGCAGAAGAAATGGGGGGGAGGGGGGAAAGCACATCTTCATGATGACAAAAATCAGTTTCAAACTGAGGTAGTGGCTGGTATTAATGCAAAGACTAGGAAAAATCCGATTTTTAATTTGATTAAAATTGTGACAGACACCGAGGTGAGCAAAAGAAACCTTCAGAGGGGGCTGAGTTTGGGAGAAAACCCCAAGTTTTCAGCTCAAAACCAGCTCGGTGAAGCCCAGCTCCCGCTAATGAACTTTGGACAAATCCAAAAACAGCGGCTTTGAGATGAGAGGAGCTCGGACCCGAACCCCCCTTGGATTTAACCCAGAATGGAGACATCGAAGATGCAGGTAGGACCATGAGCTGAACTGGAAATGACTCCAAGACCTGGAAAATAAGAGCTGAGGAGCATCCAGGAGCGTTTCCAACCACCGCGGAGGGACCCCGTCAGCGCATCAGCCCTTGGGGGACAGCTTGATGGTGGAGAGGAGCACGCAGAAGTAGGGGAAGACCCTCTCTCCGCTGAAGGAGGCCACGGGGAAGGTGAAGACGCGTTGGCGGCTGCCGACGGCGTAGAAGGAGACCTGTCCCACCTCGTAGTCCAGGTAGACCCCAATCTCCCCGTTGAGGAGCGGGACAGAGGTGTTGGAAGGAGAAGTGAGGGCCACGCAGAGCTCGTCGTACTTCTGCAAGCCCCAAATCTCGGCGTTGGGCTTGAAGAGGACCCTGCCTTTCCTCTGGACCGACTCGCGGGCCACCCCAACAGCCCAGAAGCGCCCGTTGGCCTCCACCTCCCAGTAGTGACGGCCCGAGGTGAAGCCCTCGCTGCCCAACATGCACGGGTCAGTGTCGAACTGGCCCGGCCCCTCGGGCCACCGGCGTCCAGGTCTACCCCAGGTGGCCTCTTTGAGGTCCTCGGAGAGAATCACCTCGGGACCCGCCGTGGCTGGATCCAGGGTCACGTCCACTGGAGAACAAAGCAGAGAAGGAGTCAGCAGCCAAACTCAGAGGTAGAGCACACACGCGCCCCCAAAATCCCCTTCACTGGGTATTTCTCAGGGAGAAAGGGAGAGGCGTGGTGAGGTCGGAGATGCAGGAGCCAAGAGATGGAGGTTGGAGATGGAGGATCTCCAGGCCAGGCTGGAGATGGAGCCAAGAGATGGAGGTTGGAGATGGAGGAGCCAAGGGACGGAGGTCGGAGATGGAGGATCTCCAGGCCAGGTTGGAGATGGAGGAGCCAAGAGATGGAGGATCTCCAGGCCAGGTTGGAGATGGAGGAGCCAAGAGATGGAGGATCTCCAGGCCAGGTTGGAGATGCAGGAGCCAAGAGATGGAGGATCTCCAGGCCAGGTTGGAGATGCAGGAGCCAAGAGATGGAGGATCTCCAGGCCAGGTCAGAGATGGAGGTCAGAGATGGAGGAGCCAAGAGATAGAGGTCGGAGATGGAGGATCTCCAGGCCAGGTTGGAGATGCAGGAGGCAAGAGACAGAGGTTGGAGATGGAGGAGCCAGGGAGACAGAGGGCAGAGCTGGAGGATCTCCAGCTCCACTGGCCACCTTGCTTGAGGCAGCCCACAAGACGTCAGGAACCGGCTCTTTGCTCCTCTCCGGCCGCCTTTGGTTACCTTCAAACTGCTTTGCCGCATGGTAGTCCAGGGCGAGATCCCACGTGCGCGGCCGTGGTTTGAGGAAGAAAGCCATCGCGCCCGCGACGTCCTCCCCTCCCAGCTGGAGACACAGAAAGGGAAAAGAAAGAAGAAAATTAAATAATTCTCCTACCAGCTGGCACGTCTCAGCTTTTCGCCCCTTTTTATGCCAGAAAACGGGTTCAGCCGCTGCGTTTAATCAAAATATTTGACAGCAAATGCCATTTTTTCTCCAGCGGTTGCGAAGGAGCTCGGTTCGTCTGTGGGAAGACCCCCAGAGCTGGATTAAATTTATTCATTCCCCGATGATTACGAAGGGAAGAGGAGGAGCACGTTGGGATGGAGTTGGAGATACGACTGTATCCAAAAATCGCGATTCCTCGCGCTGGAAAACATCTTCAACCCCTCCCTGCCTCCACCGTTCATTTTCTCGGGCGATCGGATCCTTCCAGGGTTTATTTGAGTGAGAAAAATCCCTGAAATGGAGAGAAGCCAAGTCCGGCGCTCGCGCCCGGAGAAATCCTGCGAGAGGCAGAGAAATTTGCCACTGGCCCCGGGGTCAATGTGCGGGGGGGAGATAAGGGCCGGCGCCAAAGGGCCTCGAATCCGGCCTCCGAAACCCAGCGCGGGGCTCTGGGTGCCGACACGGTGCTGCCCGCAGTAACGGGTGCTGGAAAAAAACCCAGAAATGGTTGGACAGACGGCGCCGCCGTGGTCGGAAACCGACAGGCCGCTGCTTTTCCGCGTGTTTTTCCCAGGAAAACTGCCCCGAGGGGAATTAAAGCAGCGGGTGGGTGAGGGAAAGGGGGGGAAAGGTGGGAAAAATCCCCCTTAAATTCAGATATAAGCAGGAGCCGTGCGGCTGCTGGCCCAAATTTCCGCAGCCGGATCGTTACGGGCAGACGAGAAGCGATTAATAACCGTGCCCAACCACCCCAAAACACCTTTAAATCCCAGGGAAAGATCCCGAGGGCAAAGTAAAGGTAAATCCGCTTTCCTTCCCTGGCTGAGGGGATGGTGAAAGCGCTCAAAATCTCCTTTTTTTCCCCCAAAAAAAGACAGCAGGGTGACGTAACCCACCTGGAAGCACTGGGATTTTTCCCTCTTGTGACCCTTTTGGGGTTTTCCTTGGTTTTGGGGTTCCTCCGGCTGCTTTTCCTCCACCAGCTGCTTCTCCGCTCGGGTTTTTTTCCCCTTTTCTCAGAGGTTTTTCCCCTCTCTGAGTTTTTTCCCCTCTCCCTGGCACCGGCTCAGTGAAAGCTCGGTCCCGTCTCTGCCTCCGCCAGCTTTTATCGGCTGGGGGGGAGGAGACCTCCAATCTCCCACCCGCAGACAGGGCCACGACGCGCTCCGATACCTCCTGCACCTTCCGATTGCGCCTGTTCCCCCCATTTCAGGGCCATTTCTCAACTGGGGACAGAGAGGAGGAAAAAAGAAAAAGTGGTGCAGAAAATGTGCATTATTGCGGCATGAGGAGGAAACGGGGGGAATTTTGGCCCTAAACCTGGCTGCGGCCCCTTCCACACGACAGAGCCGAGGATGGGAGCGGCGAGGTGTGCGCCAGTAAAGCCTGGAAAGGAGAGAGCTCGTGGGTGAGGAAATTCGCACCTGCGGAGCCGGCCACGAAGATTTTTGGGGGATCTGCTGAGCTGCGAGGTGAGATCGGTTCCCTACGGCCCCTCAAGCCTCTTCCCCCCCCAAAATGGTGCAAAGCCAAAATATTTTGATTTCTTGGTGGGGAAGTGAACGGCGACCGAAGGCGCTGGCAGAGGTTCTGGGCTGCAGCGAGCGAAGCAGCACCTGGACTCGGGCGGTTCGGGAGGAAGAGGAGGCTGCCCGAGTGAAGGCAGCTCGGGGGGAGCCGGAGCGCAGCCGGGACCGGCGAACCTCCCCAGGTCCTCTCGCCCCGTTTTCCCTGCCCTTACCCTGCTCGGGTTCCAGGCGAACCTCGGGAGCCCAGCGCGGTTCCTCTCCCGCAGCTCTCGCGGACAGAAGCGGGGTGCGGGGAGGGTGAGGAAGAGCGGGACGCGGCCCGAGAGCCCCGAGCAGGGCAGGAGCCGGCGGGGGGCACAGCGTGGGAGGTGGGGGGGATTCGGGACCCGCCGCAGACCCCGCGCTCCGCCCCTCCCCGCTTAGAAACCGGCCGCGCGGCGCCGAGCTGCTGCTGCTCGCCATTCGATAAACCGAAAAATAAAATTAAAAAAAGTTTTAAATACAGAGGATAAATTTTAAGGCGTTTATTGATTCTGAGAGCCTGGGGAGGAGACAACGGCTGAACGAGGGGCAGCGGCACGCGGAGCGTCGGACCGGGTTGAGAACTGCGCCGCCACGCACCCACGCACGCCTACGCGTGAGCGGACCTGATTGAGGACACACCCCCCCCAGAAGCGCTTTACCCACGGAGAGCAGCCCCCCCACCCCTCAGCGCAGCGACTCCGGGCAGCGGCCGTCCCTCGGCGCAGCTCTTTTAGTGCCGCCTCGCCCTTGCCCGGTGCGGCTCTTCCAGTGCCGCCTCACCCCACCCTTAACTCCTCCCGTCCTCAGCGCAGCTCCCTCACTGATACCCGGGCAGCGGCCGTCCCTCGGTGCAGCTCTTTTAGCGCCGCCCCCACTCCCCCCCCAGCGCAGCAGGTGCCACCTCGCTCCGCCCAGAGCTCCTCGGTGCCACGGGGCAGCGGCCGTCCCGCGGTGCAGCTCCTCCAACATCAGCCCCGGCGCGGCCCTCACGCTCAGGCTGGGCGGCAGTGGTCCCTCGGCGCAGCTCTTTTAGTGCCGCCTCACCCTCCCCTCGGTGCAGCCCCCAGCACCGCCTCACCCCCCCTTAACTCCTCCCGTCCCTCAGCGCAGCTCCCTCACTGACACGCGGGCAGCGGCCGTCCCTCGGCGCAGCTCTTTTAGTGCCGCCTCGCCCTTGCCCGGTGCGGCTCTTCCAGTGCCGCCTCACCCCACCCTTTAACTCCTCCCGTCCCTCAGCGCAGCTCCCTCAGTGACACTTTGGCAGCGGCTGTCCCGCGGTGCAGCTCCTTCAACATCAGCCCCGACGCGGTCCCCAGTCAGGCTGGGCGGCAGCGGTCCCCCGGCGCAGCTCTTTTAGTGCCGCCTCACCCCTCGCCCTCCCTCCACTGACACCCGGGCAGCGGCCGTCCCTCAGCGCAGCTCCCTCAGTGACACCGCGGCAGCGACTGTCCCGCGGTGCAGCTCTTTTAGCGCCGCCCCACTCCCCCCCCAGCGCAGCAGGTGCCACCTCGCTCCGCCCAGAGCTCCTCGGTGCCACGGGGCAGCGGCCGTCCCGCGGTGCAGCGCCTTCAACATCAGCCCCAGAGCGGCCCTCGGCCTGGGCGGCAGCGGTCCCTCGGCGCAGCTCTTTTAGTGCCGCCTCACCCTCCCCTCGGTGCAGCCCCCAGCACCGCCTCACCCCCCCTTAACTCCTCCCGTCCCTCAGCGCAGCTCCCTCACTGACACGCGGGCAGCGGCCGTCCCTCGGCGCAGCTCTTTTAGTGCCGCCTCGCCCTTGCCCGGTGCGGCTCTTCCAGTGCCGCCTCACCCCACCCTTAACTCCTCCCGTCCCTCAGCGCAGCTCCCTCAGTGACACCCCGGCAGCGGCCGTCCCTCGGCGCAGCTCTTTCAGCGCCGCCCCCACTGCCCCCCCCCCAGCGCAGCAGGTGCCACCTCGCTCTGCCCAGAGCTCCTCGGTGCCACGGGGCAGCGGCTGTCCCGCGGTGCAGCTCCTCCAACATCAGCCCCGGCGCGGCCCTCACGCTCAGGCTGGGCGGCAGTGGTCCCTCGGCGCAGCTCTTTTAGTGCCGCCTCACCCTCCCCTCGGTGCAGCCCCCAGCACCGCCTCACCCCCCCTTAACTCCTCCCGTCCCTCAGCGCAGCTCCCTCACTGACACGCGGGCAGCGGCCGTCCCTCGGCGCAGCTCTTTTAGTGCCGCCTCGCCCTTGCCCGGTGCGGCTCTTCCAGTGCCGCCTCACCCCACCCTTTAACTCCTCCCGTCCCTCAGCGCAGCTCCCTCAGTGACACTTTGGCAGCGGCTGTCCCGCGGTGCAGCTCCTTCAACATCAGCCCCGACGCGGTCCCCAGTCAGGCTGGGCGGCAGCGGTCCCCCGGCGCAGCTCTTTTAGTGCCGCCTCACCCCTCGCCCTCCCTCCACTGACACCCGGGCAGCGGCCGTCCCTCAGCGCAGCTCCCTCAGTGACACCCCGGCAGCGACTGTCCCGCGGTGCAGCTCTTTTAGCGCCGCCCCACTCCCCCCCCAGCGCAGCAGGTGCCACCTCGCTCCGCCCAGAGCTCCTCGGTGCCACGGGGCAGCGGCCGTCCCGCGGTGCAGCGCCTTCAACATCAGCCCCAGAGCGGCCCTCGGCCTGGGCGGCAGCGGTCCCTCGGCGCAGCTCTTTTAGTGCCGCCTCACCCTTGCCCGCTGCGGCTCTTCCAGTGCCGCCTCACCCCACCCTTAACTCCTCCCGTCCCTCAGCGCAGCTCCCTCTGTGACACTTTGGCAGCGGCTGTCCCGCGGCGCAGCTCTTTTAGCGCCGCCTCGCTCCTCTCCATCCACGCAGCTCTCGGTGCCACCTCGCTCCGCCCAGAGCTCCTCGGTGACACGGGGCGGCAGCGGTCCCTCGGAGCAGCTCTTTTAGTGCCGCCTCGCCCTTGCCCGGTGCAGCTCTTCCAGTGCTGCTCACCCCCTCCCGTCCCTCAGCACAGCTCCTCCAATGACACGGGGCAGCGGCCGTCCCTCGGAGCAGCTCTTTTAGTGCCGCTTCACCCTCCCCTCGGTGCAGCCCCCAGCACCGCCTCCCCCTTCCCTCAGTGACACTTTGGCAGCGGCCGTCCTTCAGAGCAGATCTTTTAGTGCCGCCGCACCCCTCCCCTCCCTCACCGCCCCATCGTAACCACCCCTCGGCGCAGCTTTTATTACCCCCTCACCCCCCGCACCTTTCGCTCAGCGCACCCCCCGCTCGCTGCCGCCTCGCCGGGCCCTCGGAGCAGCTCTTTCAGTGACGCGAGGCAGCACCCACCCCCCCCCGGTGCGGCTCTTTCCCCGCCTCGCCCGGCCCTCGGAGCAGCTCTTTCAGTGGCGAGGCGGCGGCCGCCCCTCGGTGCAGCCCATTCTTCGCACCTCACCGCCACACCCCGAAAAAACAACGAAAAACCAGTTTATTCCCTCGCTCCAAGCCCCGCTGAAAGAAGCCGGCACCCCCCACTCTCCCGTGACCAGCTCCGCCGCTGAACCCCCTAACGTGGCTCTTAAAAGAGCCTTTGAGTTCAACTTTCACTGCTCCATCCACCGCGGTCTTACGACTCAGCCGCCGCCAGCGCCGGACCCGCGGCCCGCTCCGCGCCCCCGGCCGCCTGCTCTGCTGCTGCCGCCACCTTTCCCCGCGGTCTTCCCCGCGGTCTTCCCCCCTTCTTCAGCCGCTGCGCGGTGGCTTTAGCGCGCCTCGGCCCTTTCCTCTTCCCAGCCGGGCGCTTACTGGTTTCACCGGCCGCCCTCCCGCGCCGCCCGCTTCTCTCCGCCTTCTTCTTACCGATACGGAACGACCCGGCGACGCCGCTACCAGTCACCCGCTTCAGGAGCTCTTTGTCGAGCAAGCGGCCGAGCGCCGCCTTCAAGCGCCCGCTGTTCCTCGCCACATCGTACCCTTCGGCGGCGAGAACCTTTTTAATCAGCGGCAGCGAAGCGCCTTTGCGGCCCGGGCATTGGCTGACAATGTGCAGGATGAGATCCGACAGCGCCAGTCGGCGGTGTTTCTGCAGCGGCGCGGTCGTCGTCTCCCTCGAAGCCGGCGCTCGAAGCACCCCCTTCCCCGGCAGCATGGCCAGGGCCGCGCCGGCGGCTGCGAAGCGCCGCGCCGCTCCCCTCAGCGCTGGGGAGCTCCTTCTTCCTCCACCGCCGCCCCCGAACTGCGGCGCGGCGCTGCCCGCCGGCCCTTTATATACCCCGGCGGCGGGCGAAACCGAGGCAGCGGCTCCCACGCGCGCCCCCCTCCCCTCCCCGGCGGGCGAAACCGAGGCAGCGGCTCCCACGCTCGTCCCCCTCCCCTCCCCTCCCTGGCGGACGCAACCCCGCGCGCCTCCGCCTCCCCGCTACTCCCGCCGCCGCCAAAAGGGGGGTTTTTCCCCCCAAAACACCACCCCGCTGCCCCAAGGGGAGCGCCGGGGTCGGGTTCAGCCCCCCCAGCGTGGTCCTTCGCGTCCCTGCGGCCACGCCCTTGGAAAAAAAGTGTTAAAAAAAGCGCTAAAGGTGGTAATTATTACGCCAGGGAGTCAAGTGGGCGCGAAGCACGCTCCCACTCCAGACGCTGTTTATAACAATAAATACAATTTCAGTACACTATAAATTTTAGTTTTATTTTCTGCAGAAGCACATAAATACAGAAAATCAGGAAATATAGTAATTCTGGTGAAATAATTGAATTTACCGCAATCCTTGTTTCTTCTTCCACCACCAAAGCCTCTCTTAGGCTCAAATCCTGCTTGGAAAAACTTCTTAAGTACCTAAAAAAATTAAAAATTAGTGAAAGATGGAGTTTGTTTTTTTAACTAATAAAAGCCCTGCTGCAAACTCTTCTGACAAAACACATGTTCAAAAAAAAACCACAAAACAGAAACCCAAAAAGTTTTCGAGGGGTTTTTGGTGCCTTTTTTCCGCCCAGAGAGCCGCCGCCATTCAAACCTCGGGGTTTATTTCGCTCTGGTTCCTCCCCCGCCGTCCTTCGAAGGCCCCCACGCGGCTCTGAACCGCGGGGAAGGGGGAATCACAAACGCCGCCTCCTATTGGCCGCCGGAGGCTCCGAGCCGTCCGATTGGCTGAGCGCCGCCGGCCAATGAGAATGGAGCTTGGCGATCCGGCGGCGGAGGTGGGCTCCCCCCTCCCGCGGGGGCGGAGCGGGGTCTATTAACGGGGTTTTTTGGCATCGTTTCGGCCTCTTTTTTGCCCTCGTCGCAAGCCCGGGAGGGGGGGTGGCAGCACCTCGGTTTTCCCCTGAGGAAAGGGCTGTCTGATTTCCGCGGGAAAGCCAAAGCTGATTAATTTGGGGCTCAGCAACCCGCGGTTTTTACAGCTCGGTGTGGGAATATTCAATATATTTTACTATATTATCAGCCTTATTTGTAACTATAACAATCCCCGATTAGTCTCTTCTTTTTAAAGTTATTTTAAGGTGAGTTATGTTCTATAAAAGTGAAACTTCCAGCTCAAAGATGCTTGTTTGCTTTGGTTCCCTGGATTATTTTTCCTGCACAACGGCATTAACGTTACTCCCTCCGGGGACGGGAGCTCGGCACCTGCGGCTGGAGGCTGCTCCAACAACCCCCCCCCACCCACAGACCCCTGCGCCCGCTCGCTTTCCTCCTCTGCTTCTTATTTTTCACGCCCGATTTGGGTGCTGAGGTTCAGCGGCGGGTTTTTATTTGGCTTTGAACCCCCCGCCGGGCTTACTGCTGGCGACACGGCTGCGATCTGCACGAGCTCGGCGGGATCCCGCAGGAACTCCGCTCGCTCCTCGCATTCCTGCCTTCAGCCCTGCTTCCTACAGCCGCTCTCCGGCCGCGGTTTGCTTCCCCCGGGGGTAGAAAACTCACCCTGCAAATAAAATCACCTCTCCGAAACCCGCGGCGATTGCTGCCTGCGCTCCCCGCGTCGTTGAATCCTCTCTGGCCTTGTCCTTGGGCGTTGTTTGATCGCTGGGGCGGTGGGAACGTTGGATAAGCTCCGCGTCGCTGCTCCCTACGAGGTTCCGGCTGCCAACAGCGGCCTCCTGCCCCTCCGCCGCTTCCAGGAAAGCCATCGCCCGGCCCCTTCGCGTGGGCGTTCACTCCGAGCGCTCGTTAAAAAGAAACAAAACAAAAACCCTCGCCAACCCCCTGGCCTCCGCCATGGCCGCGGAAAACGCCGTGGAAAACCTCCAGGAGGAAACCACCTGCGCCGTCTGCTTGGATTTCTTCCGCGATCCCGTCATGCTCCTGGCTTGCGGCCACAATTTTTGCCGCCGCTGCCTCGACCGTTGCTCGGCGGCTGCCGCCGGGGCCGGTTGCTGCCCGCAGTGTCGCTTGCCCTTCCCCCGCGACGGCTTTCGGCCCAACCGGCAGCTGGCCAACGTGGTGGCGGCCGTCCGGGAGCTGGCGATGCCGGCGGCGGCAGAGTTTTGCCGGCGGCACCGCCGACCTCTCACCCTTTTTTGTCGCCGGGATGGGATCCTTCTCTGCGCTGCCTGCGCCGAGCGTCGCGCCCACCCCACCGTGCCCCTCGAAGAGGCCGCTCGTGAGTACAGGGTGAGCGAAAACCCTGCCTCAAACTCCCTCTCCCCGCCTGAGCGAGGCTAAAAACCCAATTTCCCTTCAGCTCAGCCCACAAAAATATGCATTTACAGATGGGGCAAAGCTTTTCCCCATCTTTCCAGGGGAAAAATAAGCAACCACAAGTCCAAACTGAGCCGAAACGCTGCAACTTGCTGAGGTTTAAGTAAGCGACGGGGCGGGGAGGTGGCAGTTTGGGGAGCCAAACTCTAAATATCAGTGATTTCAAAGCTCCTCCTGCGCCGTGGAGGGTTCCTGCTCCGCTTCCGGGCGCGGAGGGGAAATGGGGGTGCCCAAGGGGGGTCCGGACGCGGCTGGGGTTGCAAGAAGAGGGGGGCAGAGGGGAGCTGGGGCGTTCGAGGGGATTTTTTAGGGGAGGTTTTGGAGAGATGGGGTACCCCAGCCTGGCTGGGAGACCTGTAGTGGCCTTATATCACTAGATATTTAGAAAAATAGATGGATAATGTGTGGGTAGACGTATAGCATTGCTATAAATCCGATTACAACGTGGATACACGCTCACGTATCATCTGAGGACGGGGCTGCCAATGCTGGCCGTATCCCTGGAGCTTTAGGGGTCCCAGCTCCCCATTTTTCCCCCCATTCCGGGAGCCAAACTCCCTTTTCCCCGGTCGCAGGAGCGGTTCGAAGCTGCCCTCAAAGCCCTGCAAGAGGAGGACGAGCGACGGGCCGGGCTGGCGGCAGCTCTGGAGGAGACGAGACGGGAGATACTGGTGGGTGCTGCCGCCGGCGGGGGGTCAAACTGCTTCATCCCCACCTCCAGCATCCTCCTCCTCTCCCTTCATCCCCCAGATTCGAGTCGATGCCGAGAAGCAGAAGCTGCTGGTGGCGCTGGAAGGGCTTCGGCGGGCGCTGGGCGAGCAGGAATCGCGGTTCTTGACCCATCTCGGTCGCCTGCGCCGAGGGCTGGAGGAGCAGCGTCGCGGTGAAGCCGCCGAGCTGGCCCGGCTCCGGCAACGCCGCGCCGAGCTCCAGGCCAAGTGCCGGCAGCCGGACGGTGAGCTGCTACGGGTGAGCCAAATCCTGCCCCCAAATCCCTCTGTTTTCCCCCTTTTTTGGTTTTTATTCCCAGGAAAACAGCCCTGAGCATCTCTCTCCCTTCCTCTTCAGGATGCCCAGATCACCCTGAGCAGGTACCGGGGCCAAAAAGCATCACCAGAAACGCCAATTTTGGGCCTAAATCCTCCGCTTTGGGGGTCTCCTCCTCACCCTGCATCCTTTTCCCCCCTGGAATTTTTCCTTTTGAGCCGGGGGAGGTTGATGGTTGACCCCAAGCTTGGCAGCGACGGGGATCTCCCGTCGCTTCTTGCAGGAGCTGGAGCCTTTCCCGGGGAAATAAAGCTTTCCCCGTGATTTTGCAGCACAGGGCATGGGAAATTTGGGGATTTCTCGGCATTAAACACCCCGATTTGCCTCCCCTGAGGTGCACGGAGCGGAGGGCGCAGCCGTCGCTGCCGCCGATGCCGGAGCTGGAAGCGGAGCTTGAGGATTTCACGCTGAAAACCGACGCGCTGGCAGAGGCAGTGACGCAGTTCAGAGGTGTTTGGGGGGGGGAAAGGGACAAAAAAGGGGTTTAATAAGCAGAGACGGGAGCCTGGAGTGGGGTTTGGGGGGGCAGAGACCCCCGAAAGTTGGCAAAGTGTGGTCCAAATGTCACAAATGCCCCTTTAATTAAAAAAAGAAATCAGGGATTTAGCACCTTTAGAGCAGCCTCAGGGGGTGGGAAGCTGCAGAGGGCTGCTGGCTGTTAATTAGCACCCAAATTAGGACACTAATTAGGTGTGGAGGGAGGCCATGCCCCGCAAGGAGGGGGTTTGAGTGTGTCCCCCCTCGATGCGGAATGGGGGGGACGTGGGGCAGCCCCGGAGCTGGATCCAGGGGTGCGAATCCCCGGGGTCGCCTTCTGTTTCCAGACCTCTTGGGGTGCTCCCTGGAGGAAGACACGGGGGGATACCGGCGAGGTGAGTGGGCTTCAGCCCCCCGGGGCCGGCGCTCAGGTTCTGCTCAGGTTCAGCTTCTCGAGGTGGGGCTGCAAAATCCGGAGCCGACGCTCCGGTGCGACGCCGCAGACCGATGCTGGGGGCAAGATTTGGAGCTGGAGCTCCACTGAAACACCCAGGGTGGATGCCTGGGGGCAAAACTGGGAGCTGGAGCTCCAGGGCAATGCCTGGAACTGGTGCTGGGGTGAAATATTGGGAGCTGAAGCTCTGGTGCAACATCCAGATGCAATTCCCAGGGCTGGTGCTCAGGAGGAAATCCTGGGACTGATGCTGGGGTGCAAGATTTGGAGCTGAAGCTCCACCGAAGCACCCAGGGTGGATGGTTGGAGGCAATATTGGGAGCTGAAGCTCCCGTGCAATGCCTGGAACTGGTGCTTGGGTGCAAGATTTGGAGCTGAAGCTCCACTGAAACACCCAGGGTGGATGCTTGGGGGCAAGATTGGGAGCTGAAGCTCCGATGCAATGCCTCAAACTGATGACTGGGTGCAAGATTTGGAGCTGATGCTACCCTGAAACACCCAGGGTGGATGCTTGGGTGAAATATTTGGAGCTGATGCTCTGGTGCAACACCTCAAACCAATGCCTGGGTGCAATATTTGGAGATGAAGCTCCACTGAAACACCCAGGGTGGATGCCTGGGGGCAATACTGGGAGCTGAAGCTCTGGTGCAACGCCGGGAACCGATGCTGGGGTGAAATATTTGGAGCTGATGCTCCCCTAAAACACCCAGGGTGGATGCTTGGGTGCACTATTTGGAGCTGAAGCTCCAGTGCAATGCCCCAAACCAATGCTGGGGTGAAATATTTGGAGCTGAAGCTCCACCGAAGCCCCCAGGGTGGATGCTTGGGGGCAAGATTTGGAGCTGAAGCTCCCATGCAATGCCTGGAACTGATGCTTGGGTGCAAGGTTTGGAGCTGGAGCTCCACTGAAACACCCAGGGTGGATGCTTGGGTGCAATATTGGGAGCTGAAGCTCCGATGCAATGCCTCAAACTGATGACTGGGTGCAAGATTTGGAGCTGATGCTACCCTGAAACACCCAGGATGGATGCTTGGGTGAAATATTTGGAGCTGAAGCTCCCGTGCAATGCCTCAAACCAATGCCTGGGTGCAATATTTGGAGCTGAAGCTCCACTGAAACACCCAGGGTGGATGCCTGGGGGCAATACTGGGAGCTGAAGCTCTGGTGCAACGCCGGGAACCGATGCTGGGGTGAAATATTTGGAGCTGATGCTCCCCTAAAACACCCAGGGTGGATGCTTGGGTGCACTATTTGGAGCTGAAGCTCCCGTGCAATGCCTGGAACTGATGCTTGGGTGCAAGGTTTGGAGCTGGAGCTCCACTGAAACACCCACAGTGGATGCTTGGGGGCAAGATTGGGAGCTGCAGCTCCAGGGCAATGCCTGGAACCGTTGCTTGGGTGAAATATTTGGAGCTGAAGCTCCACCAAAGTACCCAGGGTGGATGTCTGGAGGTAATATTGGGAGCTGAAGCTCCAGGGCAATGCCTGGAACCGATGCTGGGGTGAAATATTGGGAGCTGAAGACCTGGTGCAACGCCCCAAACCGATGCTTGGGTGCAATATTTGGAGCTGAAGCTCCACTGAAACACCCACAGTGGATGCTTGGGGGCAATATTGGGAGCTGAAGCTCTGGTGCAATGCCTTAAACTGATGCCTGGGTGCAATATTTGGAGCTGATGCTACCCTGAAACACCCAGGGTGGATGCTTGGGTGCAATATCGGGATCTGAAGCTTTGGTGCAATGCCTGGAACTGGTGCTTGGGTGCAAGATTTGGAGCTGAAGCTCCACTGAAACACCCAAGGTGGATGCCTGGGTGCAAGATTTGGAGATGAAGCTCCGGTGCAACACCCCAAACCAATGCTTGGGTGCAAAGTTTTGAGCTGCTGCTCTTTTGCAACGCCCAGGACTGACGCTCGGGTGCAATATTGGGAGCTAAGACCCCTCTCCCCTCCCCCCCTTCCAGCAACGGTGACGCTGGACCCGGCCACAGCTCACCCCCAAATCCTGGTGTCGGCAGACGGCCGGACGGCGGGACGCCGGGAATCCCCCGCGGTTCCTCCCCCCTCGGGAACGGAGCGTTTCGAGTCCCTGCGGTGCGTTTTGGGGCGGCAGGGCTTCGCGGGGGGCCGGCACCGCTGGGCCGTGGAGGTTCGTCCCGGAGCCGACTGGGCGCTGGGGGTGGCTCGGGAGTTCGTCTCACGGAAGGGCTGCTTCGGTCTCAGCCCCGAACGGGGGGTTTGGGCCGTGGGGCAGTGGTTGGGGCGGCTGCAGGCTCTCACCTGGCCCAGCCCCACGTCTCTGCCCCACGGCCGCGCGCCCAGGCGAATCGAGGTGGCTTTGGATTACGGCGGTGGGAGAGTGGCTTTCCGCGACGCCGACAGCGAGATCGAAATCTTCGCCTTCCCCCCGGCCGCTTTCGCCGGCGAACGGCTCCGGCCGCTGCTCTGGCTGGGCGAGGGGCCGGCTCTGCTCACCCTCTGCCCCTGAACCCCCCAAAAACCAGACCCCTGACCCCCAAAAACCAGACCTTTCCACTACCCTGACAACCTCCCCCGCTCAATAAACAGCCTCAACCGCTCCCCCCCAGCTCCTTTCGCTTTTCGTTTCACAACGCCGACCCCGTTTCGCAAAACCCCCCCCCGTTTCACCCTCTCGCTCCTCGCTGGGTTTGCACAGGCTCAAAATTCCCCTTCAACACCATTTTTTCGCAGCTCTGCCGGGCAGTTCTCCAGTCAAAGCCTTGAAAAGGGAGAAAAAAAGAAAAAAAACACCCAAGGGAATATCTTGCTTTGTGGCACTGGCCCCAAACCCCCTTCCCGAAGCAAAACCCCACCCTCAACGCACATTTTTCGTTATTATTTTTTAAAGAGGGGGGGAAAAAAGAAAATAAAGAAAGAGAGGAGGAAATGGCACGCGGAGCTGAAGCAGAGCAGGGTTTTGCACGCTGGGGAGAGGGGCCACACTCGAGGGACTTTTTTGTTTTTTGCCAGTTTAATGTTTTTTGTTGCTTTTTCCCCGCTGCGAGGGGGGCAAAAAACCACTGCGTAACCCCCTGAGAAGACACCCTCAGTAGGAGAACGGAGAGATTTTTATTTCCCCGGCTGCCAGTCAACAGAAACGCGGCCCAGAAAACCAGGGAGAACCCCCCCAAAAAAATAGAATTGAGCTCAGTTGGAGGAAGAGAAGGGGCTTTGCTGCTGGAGGCCTCGGAGGGAGGCTTTGCAAGCAGAGAAATTCAGGATTTGCAGAGAATATAGGGGAAAATTCTTGGGATAAAACTCAATTAGTGGCATAAAACCACTTCTTGCACCTCCTGGGACCGCTTGGGCTGGGCCCCCCCCTGCTTTTGCAATCGTTGCCGGGATGTGAGCGGGGAGAGAGGCCGCCGAAGGGATTTTATCCCCGATTTCGCCACCTACGAGCAAAAAGGAGCAGGAAAAAATAAACAAAACCAGCGCCACGAGACCACAGGAAGTTGTTCTTAGGGTTAAACCACGTCAAAGCGCTGTTATCGGGCAACACAGGCAGGACAGGGCAGGCCTCTGCCTCTTCCAGCTCCACCTCCGCTGCCAAATTCGCCCGCCCGCATCCACGCAGCCTCGCGCCTTCGGCCCGAGGAAGAGGAGAAACCAGGAAATGCAGCGGGAAGGGCGGCTGCTTTCATCTTCAGGGCCCCGAGCGGGCAGCAGCGACTTGCAAACAGGCCCCGGGTAAAGCCACGTCACCGCAGGTCACCGCTAAACCCAAATTGCAGCCCAGCCCGGGTTGTAATCAGTCATTTCCACGCTCGGTTCACAGCGAGGTCACCTCGCCCTCGAAACGCGAGGGCGCGTTGCGGCGCCAGGTCCAGCGACGCTTCTTGTCGCGAGCGGAAATCAAGGTGCTTCTCCACAGCGTCCTGCTCCACCAGTTTCTGATGCTCTGTTTCACCCAAAAAACTTTATAAAGGTTTGGTTTGAAAGTCCACGGACAAAAATAAGGATAAAAAACCAAAAAATTCCCCTTTCTGCTTAGCTTAACAGGCCTGGAGCCGGCTCTCTGGCACTGGGTGGGGGGAAACTCAGCCTCTTCTCACTCGAAGGCACTTCACGAGGCTCACGTCGGCGGCGCGGACGGCGGCTCGCTTGGCATGGAGCGCGCACAGCCCCCACTCCTCCAGCAAAGCCAGCAGATGAACCTCGCAGCCCTCCCACAGAGCCGCCACCGCGGCCCCCTGCACCCAAAACCCTCCCGGATGGCGGGGAAACCCCGCAGCAACCCGCGGAAAGAGGCGGCGGGGAGGAGCTTCGGGGTTTTTTTTTCCGCGAGAGACGGAGCTTTTCCCACAGCGCTGGGGGGCGGGGGGGAGCCCGGCGCTTTTTGGGGGGGTCCGGGGCCGCGGAAGCAGCGGGTTTGGGGGGTTTCTTACCCCCCGCCGCCTGCTTCGCCCGCGCTATCGCGCCGCGCCCTCCCCGTCAAACCCGCGCCCCTCCTTCTCAAACCTCCCGGCGGGCTCTGATTGGCTGCTCCGCCCTCCCCGCCTCGGCGTTCCATTGGCTGCAGCTCCCCGCCCGCGCGGCGGACCGGAGTGGGAACCGCGCAGCCGGCGAGGTGCGGTCGGCCGTGGAGGTGCGGACCTGAGTGAGGACTGCGGGGAGAGGGGGTGGCCAGACTCCGGGGCTCCGCGCTGGGCTCCATTTTTGAGGGGAAAAAGGGGGATTTTGGGGGCGGGTTTGCAACTCTGCGGGTAAATCAAGGCTGGGCGTTTATAAAAATGGACTCAGAAGGCGCTTTTTTTGTTAACCACCTCCTCCTTCTACCCAAAAGACGCCAATTCGGGCGTATTTCGGCCCAAAATACATCCCCGGTTCAAACCGGCGGGGTTGAATCCTCCGGTTTTGGGGAGGTTTTCCCGTTTTGGGGCGTTTTTCCCCGAGGGAGCAGTCAGCGCGCTGGGAAATGGGGATTTTTCCGCCTCAAAACGGTGCCCGCGGGGAGAAAAAACCCCAAATTGGGGCAGAATCGGTTAACGAGGGGCAGAAGTGCTGCAAAAACCCCCAAGCCCCCCCGGTTTTGTGCTGATTTTCCCACTTTTCAGCGAAAAATAAAAAGATTTGGCGTTTTCAGCACCAGTAGCGGAGACGGGGAGGAAACAGCCCCCAAAATATCCCGAAAACCACCTGGATTTAACCCAAACCCTGCTTGAGGGGGGGGGCAAATAAAACCCTCCCAGTGCCACCAGTCCGCCCAGCATTGTGTCCCCCATTTTCCCCTCTCTTACCCCTTTTTATCAGAATAAAATTCCACCATCCTCACTTCTTCCACTGCATAACTTCCCCTGCTCTAAAAAGAGGCTTTTTCTCCCCAAAACGAAGGCGAGCGGGATGTGTCCCTCTCCACCCAAACCTCTCGCTGCCCAACTTTCCCCCAAAGCCGCGTCTGAGGGGTTTATTAAGCTAAAAACGGGCTTTTTATCATCAGAAAAAGCGCTTTTTAGCGGTGGAAATGAGGCCCCCGCCCCACACCTGGGTATAAACCCCCGGCACTCCAAGCCTGGAACGTATAGGGCAGAACGTATAGGTCAGGCTGCGGTAAAGGGCGCAGCTACAGCGAGGGGAGCGTATGGACCGCGACGCTGGGCCCGGATATAGTGCCCAGACCCTATAGCCCAACACAGGGGCACAGCCCAGGCCGTATCGCCCCATAACACGCAGCTTGCACATACATTGAGGAGATCTATAGGGCCCAGACCGCGCAGCCACATATAGGGGCTGGAGCACAGACAGGTCCTAGACCCCCCAGCCCAATATAAACCTGGAATACAGGGCTGAGACCATATAGGAACCAGGGCATATAGGGCTGTTTAGACCCACAGAGATCGTCGTAGACCCATATAAGTTTGCATAGACCCACACAGATCTTTATAGACCCATATAGGTTTGTCTAGATCCCTATAGATCTGCTTAGACCCATACAGACCTGTGCAGATCCCTATAGATCTGTACAGACCCATCTAGATCTCTTTAGACCCATACAGATCTTTGCAAACCCCTATAAGTTTCTATAGACCCCTATAGATCTGTAGAGACCCCTGGAGATCTGTATAGACCCCTACACATTTCTTTAGACCCATATAGATCTGTACAGACCCCTAGAGATCTGTATAAACCCATCTAGATGTCTTTAGATCCATATAGATCTTTGCAGACCCCTATAGATCTGTATAGACCCATCCCGATCTCTTTAGACCCATCTAGATCTTTGCAGACCCCTACAGATCTGTACAGACGCCTATAGATCTGTATAGACCCCCACACATTTCTTTAGATCCATGTAGATTGTGCAGACCCCCACAGACCTATACAGACCCATATGGAGCTCGACAGACCCACACAGATCTTTACAGACCCATATAAGCTTGTATAGACCTCTCTAAATCTGCACAGACCCCTATAGATCCATGCAGACCCCTATAGATTTGCATAGACCCCTACAGATCCGTGCAGACCCCTGTAGATTATATAGACTCCTACAGATCTGTACAGACCCCTATAGATCCATACAGACCCCTAATAAGTTTGTGCAGACCCCTATAGATCCATGTAGACCCCAATATAAGTTTTTATAGACCCCTATAGATCCATACAGACCCCTAATAAGTTTGTACAGACCCTTATAGATCCTTGCAGACCCCCACAGATCCATACAGACCCCTACAGATCTGTACAGACCCCTATAAATTTGCATAGACCCCTATAGATCCATGCAGACCCCTGTAAGATTATATAGACCCCTACAGATCTGTATAGACCCCTATAGATCTGTGCAGACCCCTAATAAGTTTGTACAGACCTTTATAGATCCGTGCAGACCCCTATAGATCCACACAGACCCCTAATAGGTTTGTACAGACCCCTATAGATCCGTGCAGACCTCTATAGATCCAGACCCCTAATAAGTTTGTGCAGACCTTTATAGATCCGTGCAGACCCCTATAGATCCGTACAGACCCCTAATAAATTTGTACAGACCCTTATAGATCTGTGCAGACCCCTATAGATCCATACACACCCCTATATAAGTTTGTACAGACCCCTATGGATCCATACAGACCCCTATAGATCTGTACAGACCCTATGGATCCATACAGACACCTAATAAATTTGTACAGACCCTTATAGATCCGTGCAGACCCCTATAGATCCATACAGACCCCAATATGTTTGCACAAACCCCTGTGGATCCATACAGACCCCTATAGATCCATACAGACCCCTAATAAACTTGTAGACCCTTATAGATCTGCGCAGACCCCTATAGATCCCTACAGACCCCTGTATGAGTTTGTACAGATCCCTATGGATCCATACAGACCCCTATAGATCCATACAGGCCCCTGTAGATCCACACAGACCCCTGTATGAGTTTGTACAGACCCTATAGATCCATACAGACCCCTAATAAGTTTGTACAGACCCCTATAGATCCATGCAGACCCCTACAGATTTGCATTGACCTCTATAGATCCATGCAGACCCCTAATAAGTTTGTACACACCTTATAGATCCGTGCAGACCCCTATAGATCCATACAGACCCCTAATAAACTTGTAGACCCACTTATAGATCTGCGCAGACCCCTATAGATCCCTACAGATCCCTGTATGAGTTTGTACAGATCCCTATGGATCCATACAGGCCCCTATAGATCCATGCAGACCCCTGTATGAGTTTGTACAGACCCCTATAGATCCGTGCAGCCCCCTGTATGTGTTTGTACAGACCCCTATGGATCCATACAGACCCCTATAGATCCGTGCAGACCCCTATAGATCCATACAGACCCCTATAGGTCCATACAGGCCCCTATAGATCCATGCAGACCCCTGTATGAGTTTGTACAGACCCCTATAGATCCGTGCAGACCCCTATAGATCCGTGCAGCCCCCTGTATGTGTTTGTACAGACCCCTATGGATCCATACAGACCCCTATAGATCCGTGCAGACCCCTATAGACCCGTGCAGACCCCTATAGATCCATACAGGCCCCTATAGATCCACACAGACCCCTGTATGAGTTTGTACAGACCCCTATAGATCCATACAGACCCCTATAGATCCCTACAGGCCCCTATAGCTCCACGCAGGCCCCTATAGATCTATGTAGACCCCCACAGATGCCTACAGACCCCCCACAGATCCCTACAGACCCCTATAGCTCCACGCAGACCCCTATAGCCCCAGGGACCAGCCCCTACAGCGCGCCGCGGGGCCTGGGCTGGCCAAACCCCCACCTCGACATTTCGGGGCGGTTTCGAGGGTTTTTTAGGTATTTGTGTGGGGTCGGGGTTTGGGGTTTTTTTTTATCATTTTGCTTTTTATTGTGGAAAATAATTTCCCGGCTTGCCGCTGCCCGTCCGCGGCGGCGAGAAGCGGCGAGAAGCGGCGCTCCGCCGCGCGCCGAACCCTCCCCAAAACAGCCCAAAAAAAACCCCCCAAAAAAAGAAGGGAAACGCCTCCCCCGCCACAAAAAGCCAAAAAAAGAGGGAAACCCCCCCCCAAAAAAAAAGAAAAAAAAAAAAACCCCCTTGGCTCAGCTCCAGGTGGGGTCGTAGCCCGCCCAGCCGGCCGGCGGGGCGAGGTAAACGCGGCGGCCGCGGTAGACGAAGCTGACGATGCCGCGGTAGCCGGCGCGCGGGACGCCCGACTTGAGGTCGTCCATCAGCCCCAGGGCTTTGGCGAAGGCCTTGAAGGCGTCGCGGCCGCTGTACTGCAGGCGGACGGCGCCCGGCTCGCGTCGCCGGTCGCCCTGGAGCTCCTCCACCCTCACCTCGGGCGCGGCGTAGACCTGGGCGAGGAAGGAACGTTCGTACTA